>NW_009951862.1:263302-274978 GCF_000747805.2 Chaetura pelagica | reverse complement strand
TCTTTCCCTCTCTTCCCCCCCCCAAATCCTTTACTTTCAAATGTGATCCCTGTCTCTGGAAGACATCTTTCCAAATTCATTGTGAGAAGGCTGAAGAAGGTAGCATACATGTAGCTCAGATGTATCCTTTCTCTTCACATGCCAGGCTTTACCTCGTTCCCCAGCATCTCAACAAAGATGCTTTTAAAGCTGTTCTCTTTTCATATCTTTAGAAGAGCTTCAGCACCAACAAGAGACCCTTGTATTCTCTCAATTGACAGACACTGTGATGTCTTAAAGGGAACTGGCTTGACAGCAGGGCCGAAAAGCACTAAGGCTGGTTTGAGAGAGTGTTTATAAATCCTCAAGCATTGTTAAGGGTATAGTGTCTGGAGGAAGGTAGAGCACTTGATGCTCACTGAAGACGTTATTTTGTTTTGCTGGCAATTTGGTAAACATTTGGGAGTAGCTCCTTTCACCCTGTGGACTGAGAGCTCATGGATTTTCCTCTTTCACCTACAAACTGGGAAGCAAATAGGGAAGAAACCGGTTACAAAACTCAAAACAACAAAAACAAACAATGAAGGAGCCTACACATTAAGTCATTTTGGTAACATTGTATTATCCCAGAAGCACAGGGTATACGCGTAGATCTCTCTTCATAGTGAGATGACTGTCATCAAGTTCTGTTTGCCTCAGTAAACACTTAGGAATGATCACCAGTTAAAACGTAATTGTTACACAGTAAATAGTAATGACTAAATACTTGGAAAGAAGTTTGGATGACAAAAATAAAAGTAAATTCTAGATAAATCATGTTTCACTGACTTCTCTCCATGGCAACTGAGCTTTTCTACTGTGAGGTGTGAACAGAAAGGTGAACCCTGTAAACTAGAAAGAACTATATTGCTTCCTTTAAAAAAGGAAATCTTTAAAAATCTATATAGCACTCTCATTGGTCTTACTTAATGAGTATTTAGCTTTAAGTTAGTATTGTTGTCTTTCTGCCAACCTTGTATTTATTTAACTTTTACGGAATAGAAGGGAGATTGGGATTTTCTTCTCATTTCTTTTCATATTCCTTTCTTTATTACCTTTTTCCCCCCTGCTTGCACCAAGAAAGGTAGCCAAGGTGTTACTTCTGTGTCTCTTCTCCTGCCCTCTTTCTAGTCAGAAGTGCCCTATGTGATTGAAGAAGGATTTTCTTGCTTCACCACAGGTTTTGTGTAGTTTTGTCTTTTTGTTGGTGTGTGACTGCTAAAGAAGCAGATGAAACACAGAAGACAATTGTTACTGCTAGAATGTTCATGTTCTGCTTGCAGTCTCAGGAACAAAGAGCTCTCTGGAAGAGCTGGAGAGCAAGGGCATGTGGGACAAGGAGCAGGTGGTTGGCTTAGAAGTGAAAAGGACATCTTGTATTGTTACTTGAGTTTTACCAGCTCTGATGTTCACAGTTCATGTGTCAGACTGTGAAAGTAATAAATTAGAAGTAGTCTTGTTCATCTTTCTTTTTGATTCCTGGACAAGGAATACTCCAGTCCAGTGTTCAACTACCAACTCAGCTGCAAGGCTTTTGAAGTTTGAGATCCTTGCTTGTTCACTTGGCTCCAAGGTCTGGGCTTTGCTTTTGTGCAGAATACCAAATAATCGGGGAATTGTTTAAAAAAGGAACCCTAAAAGTAATTCATAGTGCTTCATTCAGCCATCAGAAATCAGGAGTGCTTGTTCTTGCTGCTTGGAAGTTTAACTGGGGAGTATCAGTGTGAAGAGAGAAACGGGGATGCTGCACCTGGAGTTCTGTGTCAAGCTCTGGAGCCCCAGATAAAAGAAGGACATGGAGCTCCTGGAGAGAGTCCAGAGGAGGCCATGAAAATGATCCGAGGGCTGGAGCAGCTCTGCTCTGGAGACAGGCTGGGAGAGTTGGAGGGTTCAGTCTGGAGAAGAGAAGGCTCCAGGGAGACCTTAGAGCACCTTCCAGTGCCTGAAGGGGCTCCAGGAAAGCTGGGGAGGGACTTTGGACAAGGGCTTGTAGTGAGAGGAGAAGGGGGAATGGATTAAAACTGGAAGAGGGAGATCTTGGTTAGACATGAGCAGGAAATTGTTGAGTGTGAGGGTGGTGAGAGCCGGGCCCAGGTTGCCCAGGGAAGCTGTGGCTGCCCCATCCCTGGCAGTGTTGAAGGGCAGGTTGGAAGGGGCTTGGAGCAACCTGTTCTGGTGGGAGGTGTCCCTGCCCATGCAGGGAGGTTGGATCTAGAGGATCTTGAAGGTCCCTTCCAACCCAAACCAGTCTGTGATTCTATATGATCTGCCTGAAATGTGTGGTTAGGAGGGGGTGTTGAGAAGTCTGGTAAGTCAAGCAAGAAGCAATAGTTTGGAAGTGAGGGGAAAACTCCTCCAGGACTTGGACCATGTAATCCAGTTAATATTCTTGAAGTGCAGGAATGAGTGTCTGGCTTGTTAGTATGGAATGTATCAGTGAGATGGTTTTGCTGGATCCCTCAGGTTCCTTAACTTGTTTTCAAGCCATAATTGTCTAGTGCCAGCTGTGTGAATTTGCACCTATTAGAGAGAGAGGAGGGTGGTGTGTGCCACAGGGGCTGTAGTTAGTTAGGGTAGCTGTGGTTTGATGGACGTCACAGAGTTTGTGGTCTTTGCTCGTGCTGCCTAGGTGTCCTGGGGAAGGGGGAAAGCATAATTTGAAGGTGGCAGAAAACGGGTTGTTTGGAGTCTGCTCTGTCTTGCAGGAGTTTCAGACGAGGATGTCTTCCTCAGGCTATAATTGATAAACAAAACCAAATAAAACTTACAGAGCTTGTCCTTTAAGTTTGAAGTTTGGGGGTCTCTATTTTAGTCCTTCAGAAAAGCTTGTGCACCAGAAGGCCTGACTTATTTTTTTCTGCTGAAGCACTTTAGTCTAACAAGTCACAGTATCTCTTTGCATGAACCTGGAATCATGTGTCTTGAGATACATCATTGCTTCAACTTCACTGAATGTAACAGTTACGTTAACAGAAGTCCAGAGAGGAGTAAAACCAGAATGCAGTGAGTTGTGTGCTGGGTATTTTCCTTCCTCTGAAGAATTTTCTGGCTCTTTCAGAAGAGTCCTGCACTAATTACCTGACCCTGAACAGTACTCTGAATTTGAAGTCAAGAATCATGCAGGTGGTTGCATTATAGGCAGCTTTATTTATTTCTGAGCATCAAGGAGTTTAGGTGAATGACAAATGTCACAGCTTCTGTAGAACCTGGTTTAGAAGTGGCAACTATTATTTTGAACTTTTTTTTTTTTTAATAGTGAAGTTTTCTCCCCACATATTTTAAATGCACACCTGGCTGTGCCTTTGCTTAACTGCTTCAACAGCAACCTGAGGAAGGGGAAATTCAATTAACAAAGCAGACTGCAGAAAAATCTGGTAAAAAAACCCACCAAAATTAGTTTGGGAATGGAAACAGCATTCCCCAACTGTCAGGTTGGCACTGCAATTGCATCAGCATGACTGGTTTGTGAAGCAGTTCATTTGGGGCAGTGGGCTTGCAAAGGAGGAGATTAATTATCAGCTTCTCTGGGGTGGTGTGTCAGGGAGGGATTGTTTGGTTGATTGGTTTTCATTGTTTTATTGTCTTTTAGCCTTGTGTGGATAGTAATAGTTTGTCAAAATGGCCTAACAGTCCTGCTAAAAATCTGTGTGGAATCAGGAAAACTTAGTGTCAGCCTTAGCTGGTTATTGTTGATCTTGGTCTCCAGTGGCGGCTGCTGGTATGCAAACCTGTTTTCTGAACAGAATAATATGTGCTCATGTCGTGGCATCTCAAAGAGGGAATTGTTGTGGGCAAGAAACAGCAAGTGAAAATACCATTTAGGTTCCTTGCTTGAATGTCATTCATGATGTGTACCCACAAGGAGGCTGTGATCAGCAGCAGAAGCATTACAAGAGGCATTTCATGCTGCAAATAGAATGATTTTTTGCTGCCCAGTATTCTGACTAGCAAACAAGAGAAGTGGTTTGGAAAGCCTGAGGAGAAAGCTGAGAGCAGATGACAGCCAAACCTTCCAACCAGGCAACTTCAAAGCAAGCACTGAAGGCAGGGAGAGGTGGCAGGTGACTTGCATGTTAATGAGCTCAAAACAAAACGCAGCCACTGACAGCTTATCTGCCACTTGCAAAAGTAAAGCCAGACCTTTATCTCCCAGGAGGAGGAGGTGACTGTGGTGGCCCCAACTGTTCCTCTGTCTGGTCTCCAGTCTCCATTGTCCAGCAGCTGCGAGGTCTTTGATTGTAAGAGGTATATAAAAAGTTTTCGGGGGTTTATTTTATTTTAGATGTCATTCTGGAAAGAAGGAAAGCACAGAACACGAACCCCCACGTTTTTTTAAAAATCCAGATTGCACTTGATGTTAGGCAGCAGGGACAGACATTTATTTTTTAGCCTGTGGCAACAAGCTTGTTAAAATGAAATGCTGAGGAGCAGCTTTATTTCTGACATGGGATCTGTTTTAAATGTGAGATATGTCTAAGATCTGTTTAAAAAATGATGTATTATTTAAGCATTCCTTTGGAGTTTAAAGGAGAGTTTTTCTATCCTGGATATGGCTCACTTAATCCATCAGTCTTCTGCAATCCAGACTGAGCTGGCTGGGCATATTTTGGAAACTTTTATGGAAAACTGCATGCTTTAGTGGAGCCTTAAAGCTGTATTGTCTTTACCCTCTGTTCAAGTAAAATGAAATAGGCAAAAACAGGATAAACAGGCCCCAGATCACCATTCCTCTCTTTGCCTCTTTGCCACCTGCATTTGTGTTGAATTTGGTTTTCACAGTGTTTCCTCTCCCACCCTCTTTCCCACTGGACCAGGTGAAGGGGCAGTGGGAAGGGCACAGTGTGCAAGGTGAGGAGGGTTGAACATGGGGGCAGCTCCCAAAGTTACTTTTCTGTAGATGAAAGTATACAACAGCTTTTCATAATATACATTTAGCTAGCTGTTCATCAGCCTTCCTGTTAGAAGCATCTTAATGACCAGGATGGAGTTTGTCATTGAGGTTTGTACTGTGGCATAAAATTACTAGATCCTGGCTGGTGTTCGCTGTTAATATGAGTCATTTGCTTAGAAGAAACAGCTTTTATTCCACCACTGTCCTCTTACTGGGCATAGTGATTGGCACCTTGGAAGACATGAAGGGTGTTCACCCATGTTTGTTTTTTTTTTCTGATTGTGTTTTGTATTAAAAAAAAATAATTTAAACAAACAGAAACAAAACCACAAAACCAAAAAAGAAAACACACCACCAAAAAAAACAGTCCACCTGAACTTTACTCTAAGGACTGAATCTGAGCTAAGTTGTTGCTAGTAAACATCCCTAGAAACTTGCATGTCAATACCCAAAGCTGTGTTCTCCAAGACCTTTCTTGTAGCCCTCAAGCTTTGTGGTGAACGTTATCTGAAGTGAACAGCAGCCAAGTAAAGGTTAACTATGGGATTCACCAAGAGCCCAAAGATGTATCCTTTTACTTGCATCTTCTCCATGGCCCTTTTTTAGCTCCCAAAAGTGAAAGTAGACCATACCTTTTATCGTCTTAGATTAATGTAATTGCTTTTTCCCCTTGCTTTTGTAGCAGCTGTGTTGCAGGTACATCCAGAGGCACTGGCCATGATCACTGCTCCTTGGGGTGGTTTCACAGACACAAGGAGTTTGGGGGTTTGACACTCCTGGTTATGGGGTCAGGACTGCACACAGCTTTTGCATTTGTATATACATAAACAGATCTTGCCTTACCTTGTTTCCTCTCACTGATGTGCATGCAATATCTTAGGAAAAATCAAAGTCAGTCCCAGTGGACAGAGAAGATTTAATATGGCAGTGTTGTATTTTGGTGGTTTGTTTTTTCTTCTAAACCAAGCCACAGCATGCAGGTGTCACGATATAAACAGGAAAAGCTACTTGTTGTATTGGATTTAATAGGTGTGTCCCACTGGATGCAAAACACTTGTTTCCCTTGTGTGCCTCTCCTTTGGAAGAAGCCACACATTTTATCCAGGCTGGAAATAAACCAGCAATAAAATGCCAAAGCATCTCGAGTAACTCACGTGAAACATCATCTGCCAACCTGGCTGTAGATGCCTGGAACTATCCGCACCGTTTCTTGCACGAGTGGCAAGTGCCAAAGGGACAGATGTTGCCAATTTAAACCGTACAGGGGCAAGGCAAATATTGCTAAGCAACCGTGTGCTTGAGAGAGCATTTTTCGGAGAGGAGCCAAGGGAGTTATGCCTGGGAGCATTCGCAGCTTCTCATGGCACTGTGCGAGGGAAGAGATTAAAAGTTCTTTCCTGTCAGGGCTGATGCCGCCAGCACAAAAGACACCATAACCTATTGACACTGATGAGGGCTGACAAGGGAAGGGATGAAAACGGGAACTCCCCACTGCTATGTAGGAAGGCAGTAAGACATGTTCACAGAGGTAAGTGCAGCAGGCAGATGTGGTTGGGCACTGAGCAGCCCCTGCCAGGGCTGTGTCAGGCGTTGGCTTGGGTGGGAGGAGGTGAGACCTGGGCACTTGGCCGAGCCCTGGGAAGGCTGGGAGGGGCCTTGCCTGCTCCAGCTTTTGCAACTGTTTGGGAGCTGGTTGCTGTAGTATGGGCTGGGGGAAGAGGGAACTGTCATCAGAGAGTCTTGTAATCACAGCCTGTCTCATGTAGATCAAGTTAACTCTTTTAGTTACAGAGGGATGAAAGAGCTTATAAACATGGCAAGTCTTACAACACTTCTGTAGGGTTGTGCTTCTCCCCAGCCAAGCAGCACTTGATAGCTAAGTTATGCCAGGCTGGGGGGCTTTCTTCTGGTGGTCCTGAATGCCATGGGAGGTGTTTCTTCAGAGAGTGAATTTTGCCTGTTTCAAGCCTCTGAATTATTCTGGCAATCTGCCTCTGGCGTCTTGGTCAAGAGATGTATTTTCAGGAACAAAACACAGATTAGTCTTCCTACGTTGAGCGCCACATGAATACTCTCCTAATGCTATTTTGAGCACCTTCTGGTCTTTGACCTGACTCTTTGTGTTGTTTGAGTGAAAGGAAATGGTGAGCACGTGCTTTGTGTTTTGTTTTTTACTTCACAGGATTTTTAGTGGGTACCAGTGCACCACAGTGGAAGGGCCATTTTGCAGCTGAAGGATGCTCCACAGGCATTGTCTGCACCAGCACAGTGGTGCATGCGATGAGGAGCCTGGTGATACTGACCTTGCTTCTTGGGCATTGTTGTGATTGCAGTGCTCTTGCCCCATTCAGGTGCTGCAGCAAGAAACTGCTACAATGAAGTAGTGCTCAACTCTCTGGTTTTCGATGAACATGAGTAATAAGGGGAGAAAAGTGTTCCTGTGGTTTAATGATGGGTAACTTGAGGGGGCAGCTGGTGTAGTCCTGTATTGCAGAAGTGATTCCCAGCATTACCTGGTGTGGCAGGAGGTCACCAAAGAAGGCAGCATGTAAGCCCTGTCACCTTGGGGCAGTGATGTTGGCTAAAGCACTGCTCTGGCATCCTTGTCAGGGATGGGATCAGAGTGGGAATCCAGTTCTCTGCAAGCAGTCCTGTGTGTGAGGACCTCTGCAGTCTCCAGCACCAGCTGCTTCTGAAGCTGGTGGTTGGTACTAAACCAGTGAATTCCACCATCTCTAGCTGGCATGCTCTGCTGTTTGCAAAGCTTGACTATACAAGCATGTTAATTTTTGAAATGACATTCAGAAAGTATTGGTGTTCTTGCCCTGATGTACCACTTGGCATCATCTGTTTGCTCTCAGTTATGCCTCTCTTATTTGTGTCCTGTGTGATTTTCCTGTGCTTCCAAGTTTCATGTCTCATTTTTCATTTTCACTGATGTCTGCTGATGTTGCTGCCTGAAGTATCTTGGATATCCCCCTCTCTTCCAAGCTTTAGCTGCCAGTTTTCATCATCATGATTATGAGCATTTATTACTTAAAACAATTAAACACTAAATTATTGTCTAAGCAGCAGAATATTTTAATTCCCAGTTGGAAAAGGTGATATTCCTACCTTTGTGTTCTCCTGCTATTCGACCCACTAATTTATCTTTGTAAGCTGCATTACCAGTGTTAACATTTTCTTGCCAAATTGCTCAGCTGGTCAAATGGTTCTTAAGTGTCCCTAGATATTGAGGTGCTTTTTTGCACCCAGAGAGGTATAGCAAATATTGCAAGACATGATCCTAGCAGACCATCCTGCTCCGGGCAAAAGGTCTGGCTGCGTTTCCCTGAGAGGCTGAGCTGTGTTTCCCTGAGAGGCTGAGCTGTCAGCCCAGCTGCCTTTGCACATACCCAAGCACACAGAAAACAAACTGCAGCTGCCCATGGACATGACTGACCGTTTGTTTCAGATCCAGCAAGGGCTTGATGCTAGAAAGTGTCCTCTGCTCCCTTCCTTCACACAACTGCCTTCATCTAATAAAAGGCATTACTGCCTTCTGTGAGTCTTACTTCTCCAGGACACTGAATTTACTAAGATGGAGCTTTTGTTGAATGAAAGGAGGAAAGAACTAGTGTGATTTTTGTCTTGGCTACTAAGGAAATAAGAGCTCCATAGTACTGAACTCGTGGACTCATTTTTAACCAGAGACTCCAGTTTGGGTGAGTTATCCAGATGTGCACTTTCCTTTCAAGATGAATAGTAGCAATTGAGTGCACTGCTGTGTAGCTTAGATTATGCCACAGTCAGAAATACTACCTTGGCTGGTTTATTAAGCTTCATTAAGTAAAAAAAAAAAAGAAAGCATCCATTAAAATAAAACAAAAATGTTCAGGTTTCTTTTTCACTGTTTAAATTTAGAATAGTGACAACATAGCAAATACTTTTCCCTTTTCTTGGAAGATGTTGAGAACATGAAGTTTCTGTGTCAGCAGAGTCTCAAGTGAACTTATTCCTCTTGAGTCAGAGCCTAAATTCAAATATTTGTTTTAATGCACCATTGAATTAAATAAACAGAGCACCCCCAAAGGAAGACATTTCTAAAGTTTAGAGATGAAACCTGCAGAAAGTAGGGAGTGAGCACTTCCCTACAGTTTCAAATGTTAACTGCTGAATGTATTTTAAAGTATTTCTCTGTGTCTCTAGAAGGAACACACTGGGAGGGTGGCTGCACTTTTTAAAAGTCTCTTGTAAAATAAGCAATGTCTGAAATGATTCCTTAACACTGTTATTAACACACTGTTGTTTCTTTTAAAGCTTGTAGTATTTTTTAGCTTTTTAAACATGACATAAGAGCACTGGTTTGTTTTTTGGTTTTTTTGGTTTTTGGTTTTTTTTTTTTAAAATATGCCTTATGCACATTGCATTTTGAATAACAGTGGTTTGTGAAGGTTTTGGAGGATGAATTAATGTTAACAGGAGACCAAGTAATGTCAGATGTGGATCCTTCCAACCTACTCCTCCTTCTACAAGGAATATTTTGGTTTCTTTCATCAGCCTGTCAGCTCATTGCTGTTGGAAGTGGTAATTCAGACTTGGTTGGATGCCATCTGTTTTGTTAAAGGTGAAAGGTGCAGTATTTTCATCCTGAATGTTTTCACTCGAAGCAAACATTTAACTGAAGGTGCTCTTGGCAGTCATGTTGCTTGTCTATTTGAAGTTTTACTTTGTTAATCCTTGGCTGGATGTGCTGAAAGAACACCATCTGTGCTTTTCTGATGGAGAGGACAGGCTGACTTCCCTTGCCTCCTTCATGTGCTGGGCTGCAGAGCAGGGTCAGGTCCATTCCTTTCCCTCTCTGCTGATAGAGCATTTGTGCTGCCACAGTGATACTGTGCATGTCTCCATCGTGAAAGCAAGAAGAGGAGCACAGCGGTATTTAGAGGGGGAGAAGCAGGTCAAGGGAGGGGATTCTGCCCCTCTACTCAGCTCTTCTGAGACCCCACCTGCAGTAATTTGTCCAATTCTGGAGCCCCAGATAAAAGCAGGACATGGAGCTCCTGGAGAAAATTCAGAGAAGGGCCATGAAAAGGGCTGGAGCAGCTCTGCTCTGGAGATGAGCTGAGAGAGTTGGGGGTGTTCAGCCTGGAGAAGAAAAGGCTCCAGGGAGACCTTAGAGCACCTTCCAGTACCTGAAGGGGCTCCAGGAAAGCTGGGAAGGGACTTTTGACAAGGGCTTGTAGTGAGAGGGCAAGAAGGAATGGATTAAAATTGGAGGAGGGAAGATTTATGTGAGACATGAGGAGGAAATTGTTGAGTGTGAGGGTGGTGAGAGCCTGGCCCAGGTTGCCCAGGGAAGCTGTGGCTGCCCCATCCCTGGCAGTGTTGAAGGGCAGGTTGGATGGGGCTTGGAGCAACCTGGTCTGGTGGGAGGTGTCCCTGACCGTGCAGGGTGGTTGAATCTAGATGGTCTTTTAGGTCCCTTCCAACCCAAACCAGTTTGTGTTTCCTGTTTGCAGTGAAACTGTGCAGCAGTAACCCCTTGGGTATGTCCTACCCTTTCCTTTGATGTTTCCTCACAATTCTGTAGCCCACAGCCCTCTGTGGGGTGCTTACAGGGAAATGTTTGGTTGTCCAGGTGGCAGGAGGTTCTTTGGGGATTGCATGTGGAAGTGTCCAGATGTAGAAACTCTGCCTAAGAGGACCTAAGTTGCAGTACAAAACTGTGTTAAGCCTGATCCATCTTATGACTGAAAGTTACTAACCTGCCTTCTCACGTCCTTGAAGTACTTTAGATGGATTGAGCATTTTGCCACTGCTTTGTGGGTACCTTTCATTAAAATATTGCCATCATATAAGCAATTATGTATGAAGGAAAGTATAGGCATTGAGGCAGTAATACAGAAAATCTGGAAATGAGTGCCACAAGTAATTAAGTCTTTTCCAAAGCTGTTTGCTGAGGAGAGGCTGGAAGTGTCTGTTTGCATGTTCAGTTGAGTAATAATAATTTCCTAGGAGCAGGCCTTGTCAGCCTTGCACACTGCTTTTGTACCTGAAAATTTAAGTTACTCCAAAACATAAGGGTTGTTGTTTTTTTTAATACTGGAAAGGGTGACGAGGTAACTGGTGGACAGGACTTGCTGTAGCATCCAGTGTTTTATGGCAAGGTAGGGGAGCTTTCTAAGAGACTTGTTCGATGCTTATCTCGAGGACAACAGCTTTAATCTGTATATACATGATTTAGTAATTGCTGTCCCAACCCCAACACATCAGATCTGGAAATACTCTGTTTGCATTCAGGTCAGTTGTAAAACAATGGTGAAAGTTGCCTTTACAGGCAAAAGGATATCCTGCTCTTTTTTTTCCCCCACAGCTTAAGTTTCTTAGTTTGCAAGCACTGAAAAATCTTTCTTAAATTTCCATTAAGGTTTAAAATAAGCACCTAGACTTCTCCTCAGTAATGTAGTTAACTGTTTTCTTACCTTTTTGTTGAACTCAAATGAAGATGAGGATTTACTGCTGAATGATTCCTCAAGCTCACATGAGGGGGTTTGGAAATGAGGTCTACTAGCTGTTATCAAATAATGCCTACTACCTTGTGGCTTTCATGGAAGAGAAACCATGCTAATGCCAGAATTAGAGCTGACATCAGCAGTAAACCTGCTTTTGAAGACTGTAGTTCCTCTGTGATTGGAAATAATTTCCAGTATGAATACCCAGGGATTTGTGACACAGACCCTGAGCATTTGTAAGATAGTGGTGGTAAAGCATGGAGTGGGAAAGAG
>NW_009951862.1:255509-257140 GCF_000747805.2 Chaetura pelagica | reverse complement strand
AGAAGAAAAGGCTCCAGGGAGACCTTAGAGCACCTTCCAGTACCTGAAGGGGCTCCAGGAAAGCTGGGAAGGGACTTTTGACAAGGGCTTGTAGTGAGAGGGCAAGAAGGAATGGATTAAAATTGGAGGAGGGAAGATTTATGTGAGACATGAGGAGGAAATTGTTGAGTGTGAGGGTGGTGAGAGCCTGGCCCAGGTTGCCCAGGGAAGCTGTGGCTGCCCCATCCCTGGCAGTGTTGAAGGGCAGGTTGGATGGGGCTTGGAGCAACCTGGTCTGGTGGGAGGTGTCCCTGACCGTGCAGGGTGGTTGAATCTAGATGGTCTTTTAGGTCCCTTCCAACCCAAACCAGTTTGTGTTTCCTGTTTGCAGTGAAACTGTGCAGCAGTAACCCCTTGGGTATGTCCTACCCTTTCCTTTGATGTTTCCTCACAATCCTGTAGCCCACAGCCCTCTGTGGGGTGCTTACAGGGAAATGTTTGGTTGTCCAGGTGGCAGGAGGTTCTTTGGGGATTGCATGTGGAAGTGTCCAGATGTAGAAACTCTGCCTAAGAGGACCTAAGTTGCAGTACAAAACTGTGTTAAGCCTGATCCATCTTATGACTGAAAGTTACTAACCTGCCTTCTCACGTCCTTGAAGTACTTTAGATGGATTGAGCATTTTGCCACTGCTTTGTGGGTACCTTTCATTAAAATATTGCCATCATATAAGCAATTATGTATGAAGGAAAGTATAGGCATTGAGGCAGTAATACAGAAAATCTGGAAATGAGTGCCACAAGTAATTAAGTCTTTTCCAAAGCTGTTTGCTGAGGAGAGGCTGGAAGTGTCTGTTTGCATGTTCAGTTGAGTAATAATAATTTCCTAGGAGCAGGCCTTGTCAGCCTTGCACACTGCTTTTGTACCTGAAAATTTAAGTTACTCCAAAACATAAGGGTTGTTGTTTTTTTTAATACTGGAAAGGGTGACGAGGTAACTGGTGGACAGGACTTGCTGTAGCATCCAGTGTTTTATGGCAAGGTAGGGGAGCTTTCTAAGAGACTTGTTCGATGCTTATCTCGAGGACAACAGCTTTAATCTGTATATACATGATTTAGTAATTGCTGTCCCAACCCCAACACATCAGATCTGGAAATACTCTGTTTGCATTCAGGTCAGTTGTAAAACAATGGTGAAAGTTGCCTTTACAGGCAAAAGGATATCCTGCTCTTTTTTTTCCCCCACAGCTTAAGTTTCTTAGTTTGCAAGCACTGAAAAATCTTTCTTAAATTTCCATTAAGGTTTAAAATAAGCACCTAGACTTCTCCTCAGTAATGTAGTTAACTGTTTTCTTACCTTTTTGTTGAACTCAAATGAAGATGAGGATTTACTGCTGAATGATTCCTCAAGCTCACATGAGGGGGTTTGGAAATGAGGTCTACTAGCTGTTATCAAATAATGCCTACTACCTTGTGGCTTTCATGGAAGAGAAACCATGCTAATGCCAGAATTAGAGCTGACATCAGCAGTAAACCTGCTTTTGAAGACTGTAGTTCCTCTGTGATTGGAAATAATTTCCAGTATGAATACCCAGGGATTTGTGACACAGACCCTGAGCATTTGTAAGATAGTGGTGGTAAAGCATGGAGTGGGA
>NW_009951862.1:199585-255301 GCF_000747805.2 Chaetura pelagica | reverse complement strand
TGGGAATTTGCACATGTAGGGGTTTTTTTTGATGTGTTGCTTGTGCATATATAAGTATTAGCCTTGATATAACATTCCCACTAATAATAATGGTTATCGTACACCTTGGTCTGTATCAGCTGCAGTGACTTTTTTTCTGGAGCAGGTTACAAGTCAGGCTACTCCAAATACTGTAAAAACTAGTTCTAATAGCCTAAATTGCCATGAGGTGGTATTGGGAAATGAGGGAACACCTGACAACATGGCTTGCTGCACTTAGTCAAATGCTTTTCATGTCTTCAACACTTACACTGAAAGACACTTTTGAGGTTGTTCTGAAGAGAACATGAAGGGCACTAGCGCATGACTTACAGATCCGTGTTAAGCAGTATTAAAAATTATTTATTGGAGAGACTATAAGGGGACAGTAGGTGAAGTTTTGCAGGATCCAGGGGTCAAAATTAAATTATTGAGAGGGACTATGCAGATGATGGTTACAATGGGGAGGGGCTTTTGTGCCAAGGTTCTTTGTCTAGAGCAATTTACTAGTAGAATTATTAGCCTTGGCTGGAGTTCTCTGGTCTGTATGGCTATGTGCAAGCAATGCTGCACTTAATTTTAATTGTTTGGATTTCAGTTTTAGTTTTATTATTAAATTAAGATTAACAGGGGATGCACAAATTGCTTTCAGCAACACAAGATTTTTAAATAATCCTTTATTAAAACATACCAACAGTCCACTCCCCCAAAGCATAAAACCCTTTGCTCCCTCAGACAAAGGAAAATAGTGTAGATTTTTTTTCTCTTATGCTGTTGAACACAGGAAGGAGGCCCATGCATTTACTTTTAGATGGAGAAAAATAATCCCTCTCAGAGTTAGAAAAGCATGTAAAATCTTTAAAGAATGCTTTATTTCCTCCTGGCACCTATGCAGGAACCAGTTTATTGAGCATTTTGATGTAAAATGCTTAAATTGCCAGGATCATTCAGTGTCAGCTGAAGAAAGCAAGAGTAGAAGTTCATGGAAAACGGTTTAACTTGTTTTCAAACCTGCAGTGTTAGACTGGAGCTGCTGTCTTCTCTTCTGAGCTGAGCTGCTGGGTTGATATTGGGGCAGAAGCAGGAGGGTGCCTGGTGCTGGGGCATTGTTTCTGTGCAGTAACTTTGGTGTTGCCTTGGGATGGAGGAGGATGGACTCAAAAAGGGTTAAGCGTGCTTGTGAAACCATCCACAGGGGAGCTACTTGCAAACTACTGGTAAAGCTCTGGTGCCTATGTAGGACCTAAAGGAGCAGCCAGAGAAATTATTTTAGAAGGCTGCCGTGGACATGGGGACTGGTGAATGGGGTTTGTAGTCTACTATGTGTGTCAGAAGCAAGCAGTATAAAAGCAGATGTGAAAACAAACACATTTATAATGTAATTTTGAAGATTTTTGTCTTGCTGGATGAGGGACAGCCCTCTTGCACGTTTCTGTGCTACCTCAGCGTTGTTTGAGTGTGTGTAAAGCAACAAGTAAATAACATAGGTTTTGTTTTTCCTTAAATATAAAAGTGAAACTTAATGCTGTGAGCAATGTCAAACACACCTACTTTAGCTTTGCTTTGCTGGGAATTATTCCAGCCTTGCTCTGTTACATTTCAGTACTATGTCAGTGAGAGAGGAGACTGAGGATGTGCTGCTTCTTTTTGCTCATCCTTCATCACTAAACCCATTTAGGTGGCTACCTGAAGCTACAACACAGTTCAAACAAGTGCATCCCCAAACATTTTTTACAGCTTTGTGTGCAGTGCCTGGTTAGTACTGCACTAGAACCACGGCTTCCTCTCTTTCCACAAAGATAGTCTGACAGCAAACTTTTTCTAAATTGGGTTTTCTGAGACAGTTTTCTTTGTGCTTTATTTCCTGTCTTTGTCCCTCTCTCTTTTTTCTTGTATCTTTTTTTGTTGTGGTGATTGTGTTTTTGTTGAAATGAAGTGCTCGTTTCTTCTGTGCTAAAAAAGATGTCTTGTGGTAATGTTTAACCTCCTGTGAAGATTAATCCTAGTCTTGAGCAACCTGCTGAGAACATTGCCTTCCCTTATCACAGGCTTGTTGTACTCTGGCAGCAGTTTACAGGGACTCTCCTGCCAAATTGTATCTGTACATTAATTTAGAGTAGTGAAAACACAGGTAATACTCTGCATAGCGAAATGACCTTTAAAATCTGTACCTACAATTTATGAAGCCAGTCATTAAGGACTTATTTAGCTTTGTACAGTCTGAGGTTTTAAACATTACGAGAAAAGATTTTGGGATTAGATTATAAAAGTTCCTTTTATTGTACTTTTCTGAAATAAACTTTTTTGAGCTTAATACAAAATAAGCACCAAGGAGAAACTAAATCAATGCAAGCATTCGAGGGATGGTCTTATCCTTAAAATACAGTGTGTTTCAAAGTTTTTGCACATTCTTATATCTGTTTTGTTATGTACTTAACCCAGAGCTCACAGGCAATGAAAAAAAATTTACTCATTTCAGTAAGTATTGTCTCAAATTCCATATTTTTCCTTTTAAAATTGCTAGTACTTTTTGGGTATAAACTTTAAAAAAAACCCAAACAAATAATAAAAGAACCCAACAACCCTAATCCCTAAAATTCCTGGACCTGAAAGAAATCAGAAGAAAATCTTTTATCAGCTACTTGCCTGCACCCCCCTCTCGATGCAGTTTTGCTGCTTTGGTTTGCTCTTCATCAGTGGCACTGTTTCCCCTGTGTTAGTCAGTTCTCCTGTGGTTTGTAGAAGTCTGCAGCAGCTGTACTAGCAATGTTTTCCCTTCCTATCTTCTTCCCAAAACACACGTGGACAAATGCAGGTTACAGATCTGAATCATTTTGACTTTGATGTATGTGGGCTTTGGGTTAACCACGTGCCCTTTGCATCCTCTTCTCCCTCTGCTCCCAGGGTGCTGGTGCTCCCAGCTGGGCTCCAGGAAGCTCTGCAGAGCCCCTGGGGCTTGTTCTGTTCCCAGAGCTGTGGACTCTGCAACCCCTGTGAAGAGGAGCCAGCTGGCTTGAAAGTCACAGAATCACAGAATGGTGGGGGTTGGAAGGGACCTCTGGAGATCATCTGGTCCAACCCCCCTGCTAGAGCAGGATCCCTTAGAGCAGATCCCACAGGAATATATCTAGGTGGGTTTGGAATGTCTCCAGGGGTGGAGACTCCACAACCTCCCTGGGCAGCTTGTTCCAGTGCTCTGTTACCTTCAGAGTAAAGATTTTTTTTTCTCATATTCAGGTTAAACCTCCTGTGTACCAGTTTGTGCCCATTGCCTCTTGTCCTGTCACTGGACATCACTGAGAAGAGTCTGACCCCACCCTCCTGACACCCCCTGTTTATAAGCATTGATGAGCTCCCCCCTCAGCCTCCTTTTCTCCAAGCTGAACAGCCCCAGCTCTCTCAGCCTCTCATAACAGTGCAGATGCTCCAGTCCCTTCAGCATCTTACTGGCTCTAACTCTGCTTCTTGCATGTGGGCTCTTCACTCATTTTGATCCTCCGTGATACTGGTGCCAGATTTGATTTTGACTTCAGCTTGCTCTAATGAGCCAAGGAGCCCAACTGCAGGCAGGGAAACTTGGCATGATAGCTGACAGCAGCTATATGGTTTCTCCCTTGGTAGGTGAAATCAGATTTGCTTAAGTGGAGAATAGAAGGCTTCATGGAGACCTTAGAGCACCTTCCAGTACCTGAAGGAGCTCCAGGAGAGCTGGGGAGAGACTGTTTACAAGGGCTTGTAGTGAGAGGACAAGAGGGAATGGATTAAAATTGGAGGAGGGAAGATTTATGTGAGACATGAGGAGGAAATTGTTGAGTGTGAGGGGGTTGGATCTAGGGGATCTTTAGGGTCCCTTCCAACCTTAGCCATTCTATGATTCTAGGTGGTTAGTGGTGCCAGATCTGAACAAGTTAAGTTAAAAAGGGATGGATTCTGTTAAAACCTGGGGGTTGGAAGTGAAAATGTGATTTTATGCCCCAGAGAGCTGTTGAGGTTAATTTCACCATGTCCTACAAAACCAAGTCATCCCTCTCTTTTGTTTCCAGTCTGTTTAGCTGCAAGCAATTAAAAACCACCTCAGCCACTGGTCAAAGTCCTGAGGCAAAATCAGCCTTGGACAAGGTTGGTGCATGCGAGAAAATGGAGCATCGAGACACAATCTTACCTGTTTGTGTGCTATCTAGGGAAAAGGAGCTCTGCTGGTGGTAAAACATACTTTGTTGTATGGAAGGTTTTCTTTGTGTCTTTTTGAGAATTTAAAATACCAGGATCATGAAGTCTTTGAAATACTTATTTTCAAGCTATGCAGTATCAGGTGTAACGTAAGAGGTACAACAGATTTGTAAAATGCAAAGAATTGTGCCACTTTTTCCACTGCAGTTTATGGTAATTTTACCACTATTGTAGCTGTGAATTGTGTGCTTCCAGAGATTGTTCTGACTGTAGGTGGTTGGCTCTGGATCCAGATGTTTGCCAGATATTGGAGGCTATGTAAAATGAAGCCCTTTGCTCCCTCCAGGTGTGCGGAGTGTTTGTGAGAATGTGTTCACCTCCCCCTCTGCTGCACCACTTTGGCTGTTCATCTGATGCTGTGGTCAGGTGATTAAAGGAGGTGAATCAAAAGAAAAATAAGATATTTCCTGCCAGGTTAAGTCTTGGATTATCTCAAGTCAGTGCCAGGGGAAGGGTGGCAGACCAGGGACCATAGGCCCATGCAGTCACTTGTCCTGGCAACCCACTGAGGGCTGCATCGCCTTCCTTGCACCATCAGACCTTGACCCTCAGAGCTGCTCCTGCTTCAAAATCATGTTTGCTTTGTCTTCTCTTCTCCTCCCTGGTTCCCACTGGAGGCAAAAAGCTTAAAAGCAGAGTCCTGCTTTGGGTGACTCTGCTGGCAGCTGACTGGCTTGTCTGCCCAGAAGGCTTGTGGAGCTGATGTTGGCCTCAAGGCTCCTGTTTACTTTATAGCAGTTCCTTCTGTGTCTTCTGAGATTCAGAACTGATAAAACAAATACTGGTTACTGTAAGGTTTGTTCTGAGTGCTGGCAGAGATCATACCAGACAAATCAAAATGGAAAGCTCACAGGCACAATCATGTTGTTAGCATTGCTATCCAGTTAGTCTTGCTTTGCATTTCTGTTCCCCCTTCCCTTTTCTCCCCCACCCCTTTTTTTTTTTTGTGTGTGTGTGTGCTGTTGGAAAGATTGTTAGGAAAGCTGTCCATCTGCAAAATAAACCTTTAGCTGGTTGAGTTGGAAAATTTTTTTCTTTGCCCTCCTAAGGGGGCAAAAATGCATGCCCTCCATGAATGTTTTGGGAATCGGTAAGGGTGTGAAAGCAAGAGATCTGTTGAACAAGTGCACTTGTGTCTGCAGCAAAATATAAACATCTCTAAAAAAACATGCTTAAGGCCCACCCATGCTGCAAGCTTGCATGCAGGATGGTACCTGACTAGAAATTATTATAATCACAAATGGATTCACACAGTCCCTGAACAGATAACTAGGAATTGTTGCTTCAGCTTTCCCTGAAAGCAACTTGGTCTCCACATGCTCTAAAAAAAAAAAAAAAAAAAGGTGGATGGATGAAATAAAATTTCGGATCACTGGATTGTCCTTGTATCATAGTTGTTTTAATCTGTTTTGTGATATGAAACATTGAAACATCAGTGTGTTTGGTGCCTGGTGTTCCTCAAGATAGCATGCCAAAACCTTTATGAATTTTTGTGTTTATGTATTTGTTTTGATGAACAAGGTAATTCAAACTTGAATGGCTTTTTCAATACCCAACGGAACGTGATTGCATCAATAATCATAGAATCATGGAATGGTTTGGGTTGGAAGGGACCTTCAAGTTCATCTAGATCCAACCCCTCTGCATGGGCAGGGACACCTCCCACCAGCCCAGGTTGCTCCAAGCCCCATCCAACCTGCCCTTCAACACTGCCAGGGATGGGGCAGCCACAGCTTCCCTGGGCAACCTGGGCCAGGCTCTCACCACCCTCACACTCAAGAATTTCCTCCTCATGTCTCACCTTAGTCTCCCCTCTTCCAGTTTTAATCCATTCCCCCTTGTTCTCTCAACACATGTCCTTGTGCACAGTTCCCCAGCTTTCCTGGAGCCCCTTCAGGTACTGGAAGGTGCTCTAAGGTCTCCCTGGAGCCTTCTCTTCTCCAGGCTGAACACCCCAACTCTCTCAGCCTGTCTTCACAGGACAGGTTCGTTAGCCCTCACATCATCTTCATGACCTCCTCTGGACTCTCTCCAGGAGCTCCATGTCCTTCTTGTGTAGCAGAGGCTTGTTGGCTGGGTCATTTTGGAAATGTGTGTGCATCTCAATTCTATCTACAGTATGGAGAGGAGGAATTTTTAACTATACAAAAATGCAGGTGGAAAATTGCTTTGAAGAGCAAGTGAGCACTCAATCCCTAGCGTGACTTGTGTGAGAGTCTTAGTGTGCAACATCTCCTGCACGGATGGGTGAAGTGAGGACAGGATGGTCCAATTTTGTCCTGCCTGTTGTTTTCACACTCTTCATGTGTATGTGACTTTGTGATCATCCTTGCATTCAGATGGCAACAGCCTGTGCAGCTGGCATGAAAAAATAAATGTAATAAATAATAAATTTAAAGCTAAATATTTTTATTAAAATATATTGTTAAATGTGCAGCAGCTGTAAATGTCACCCTTTTTTTTATATCAAGGATAGGTGACCTGCTCTGCTGATAGTTGCAGTGGCAAAGCTCTCATTAGGAAACAAAGAAAGCACATGGAACTCATAATTGGCTTCTCTCATCCTTGCTGCACCTCTTGCTTAGGTTTTCTTACCTCTAATTTAGCCTGGAAAAAGGGAAAAAGCAATAGCTTTCATACTTGAGCTACACAAACACAGGAGGATACCAGGTAGCATGTGGAATGCATCCATACTGTAGCTGTTTTTCACCTATGCTGCCTGGATATCCACAGGCACCAGTTTCACCTGAGATGCAGGAGATGAAGAAGCACAGGGTGTCAGAGGGGCAGCTCTAAATGGGCTGTGGCAGCAGAGGCATACAAGGAAACAGAAATAAGCAGCCAGGTGGAAATTACTGAGCTGAGAGACAACAGAAAGCTCTGCAACACCTTATTGGTACCTGTTCCAGATCCCCTGCCCCTATCTGTGTGCCATCTATATACACTGTTAGTGCTGCTGGCCTTGTTTGAGCCTCTGCATCTCAATGGTGCCATTGGGTGACTCCTGAAATAATGCATGGCTAACTTGCTCTTGGAGATGATTTTTTTTGACAGCCTGCTTGAAACTATTCAGCCACAGCCTCCTGACAAGGCAAGCTATTTAAAAACAAGAGAGAAAGCTTCACCACCACCACCCCCCCACCACTTCCATGCTAGAGAGCTGTGTGGTGCCTGGGGTCCTTCAGCTCCACTTGGCACCCGTGGCAGAGTGGGGCAAAAACATGTACTGTCATTTGTAATGGAGTAGCATTAAAAAAAAAAAAAGAAGCAACCTTTCAAAGCCCTTCTGACTAGCAAAAAGCCCACTACTTGTTCCTTGTAATGTCTGTGGCAAAATGTATTTTTCAAAAATATGCCCAGTTTTTGAGCTTCCCACCTCTGGCCAGTGTTGACTACATTGTGACAGAGATCCTGCCAGTGTCTCAGTTTCCCCTTCCCCCTCTGGCCATCAGGCAAAGACCCAAGAGCAGGCTGCTGGTCCCTGCTGCTGTGACGGTCACTCTTGTTGAGACAATCTAGCCGGTGGAACCGTCAGCAGGGAGAGCTAGGAGGATGGATCCTGTCCCTTTGGGATGTTACTCCTGTCTGGGGCACAGCAGCACTTCTGGTTGACAGTTGGGTGTCTGACCCACATATTATCATGACCAGAGGGGCATCTTTCTTGTGTACCAGATGGTTCCTCAAGCAGTTTAGTCTGGTTTTGGGTGTTTCTTCTTATTCCAGTTTCCTCATTCCTCTCTCTTAAGCATGTGTAATGAGCTGTGTGAGGCTCAGGGTATGAGCAGAGCTTTGTGTCCATGGAAGTGTGTGGCTTTTTGGAACTGCTCATGAAGAGAAGTACTTTAGAGGTATTTCTGAGAGTCTGGTCACACAGTTGCTATGCAGATTGAGTGCCTGTGCAGATCTTAAATTGTTTTCTAAATTAAGAGCTCCCTCTCTTCTTTTGCAGGTATGTGCACTTGTGCTTTTTTGCAGGCCTGTTGTAATAGCAGCTTAAGGAAGGCTACTTTTCATGTGATTGAATGCATTATAGTACAGGAGGGTAGATTTAGGTTAGACATCAGGAAGGAATTCTTCACCATGAGGATAACAAGGCACTGGAATAGGTTGCCCAGTGGGGCTGTGGATGTCCCCTCCCTGGAGGTGTTCGTGTTTGATGAGGCTTGTGCAGCCTGGTCTGGTGGGAGGTGTCCCTGCTCATAGGAGGGAGGTTGGAACCTGATGATCTTTAAGGTCCCTTCCAACCTTAACTGTTCTGTGATTCTATGATTCACTTCCTCAGGAGAAGAATGGTGCTGTACAGCAAAGGAAAATACTGTTGATCTGATGTGCTGCAGCAGGTTATCAGGTAGATGGTAATTCATGCAGGCCTCTAGCCTTTGAGTTGCTTATGCTCTGAGCAAGTGAAAGCATTAATGTTTTTATTACTTTGGTAAAGAAGCTGCATTAAAATTTATCACCCAAACATGTGGTATTTACATAGATTGTTGCTTTCTGTAACCATATATTGATTTTCTGGATACATGGTTTTGTTGTGCTGTGTGTGAGGAAGCGAGCAGAAAGGGTGTTGCTGGAATCTGTAGGAATTAATCAGTTAATCTCTCTGAAGTAACTTCCTCAACAGCCTTTTCCCAGAAGGGAAACAAGTATAACAGTGTTGTCTGAAGTGACTCTGAATTTCCTGTGCCTCCCCACATCATTATCTGGGCAATGCACTAGCACATATCAGAGGTTTTCAAAGTGTTGTACCTACAGTAAGTGCTAAATGAAAATCCCCAACTTATTTGTAAAAAAAAACCAAATCAGAACAAAACCACCAGCCTCTCCAAAAAATCCTTTGAAAATATATGGTACCTCTTTTTAGATGGTATTTAAACTTTCATGGATATCTGTATAGTGATTTCTTCCTGCCTGAGGTCACTAGTGGTGATGAAAAGCGAGTGGTTTTGTAAATATCACTTGGCCTTCATCAGCCAGTTGTGCAGCTTGGAAAAGTGTATATATTGCAAAAACTATAAAAATAAGAAAGTGTGGCAGTGTCTCACCATTTTAGTATCTTATTTATTCTTTAGTAACTGAGAGAGGTTTAAAAGTCATTAGTGGTAGTCTCTGAATTTTTCTGTAGTCAAAATTTAGGTAATGGCTTTGACCTTATGTTTATCCAGCTTTTTGTTCCACAAAACCTTACAACCAGACTTATTCTTGACATTGTGAAGTGTCTCTTTTGCCACCTAAGTCTGTGACTTCTCATCGAAGAGGTACTTGATTTTTCTTGATGACCTTTTTAAACCTTTCTCTTGCATTTTAAGCTCACAAGTAAGGAAGGAATCTATTAAATTTACCTTGTAAAATTGATTATGGAGATTCATCATTCCTGATTGTGCTCCCATCATATGTTATCATATGTGTATAATTTTAAATGTGTCACTTAAATTTTCGGTCATGTAACAAGCATAAAAAAGGTCACACAGTCTGTCAGTTCCCTGGGATTTTTGTGGATAAGCACTGCAAATTACAAATGTGACAGTTTCTTCTGCCTGCTCTCTTAAAGTAGTTTTCTGTCTTTCTGAATAAGATTTCTTTCCAAATTCCATGAATTTATTTAACCTCTCCAGAGTCTCTGGGCCTGCAGTGGTAGAGGACCTGGGCTGGAGTCTTGGGTCAGATGTGAGTGTCTGGATGTGCTTGTCTGGCTCTGTCAGTGTCTTCTGGGGGAGACAGTAAATGGAGAAGCATGTTGCTGGAGAGACCTTTTTGGAGGCTGTGAAATCACAGGGAGTTGGGTCTTTGCTTGAGCAAAACTAGGCTTTTTGGAACATTAATGAGTATTATTGCTGAGACGGGTGGCTGTTATTGAAGCACAGCATCAGTTTGGATGGGAATGTTGCCATTAGAAAGCAAAACCAGAAACCCAGAGACCCAAAGGTTCTGCATGTCCCGTGATTATGCTTGACCTCTGCCATCAGAATGTGTTGTGAATGGCACTCCGAGGTGTGTGTCTCATTCCCAAACTGCCAGGGAGTATGAATGTGGATATTGTGCAGATGTCAGTGTCATGCACAAGGCTTCAGTCAAGTTGTGTGGGAGGTGTATGTTCCAGAGCTCCTTGTAAAGGCTGGAAAAATGCTAGTGGGGATAGACAGCGCCATGCAATACTTGATCTTTGGCACCTACAGTCCTCAGCGGAGCTCATTTCAGTGATTTCTTTGTCTTTAGGGCTGTTTTTTAAGTATTCTTTGAGCAACATTGTGTTTCTTCTTTCCCCTAAACCTTCCCCTAAAACTGGCAAGAACAGCCTTTGCTGCTGGGTGGTAATTGTGGTTTAATGGTAGCTTACAGGCTGAAACACAGCTGAGATGTGACTTGAAGGAGAAAACAAAAATGGGCAAAACAATTATCAGCCTGCAGAAACACCCAGCTCCTTCAGGAGGATGCTAAGCTTGGTAAAAGATGAGGAATCCTTGGACACTGCTGCAGGGATGGAGTGAAAGGGTGTGTGCCTGCCCTCTCCAGGGCCAGAGGGTTGGGACTGCAGCCTCAGAGAGTCACAGTCATACTCAAGAGACCACATGGTTCCCAGGTGCAGTCAAATGGCTCTGAGCAGATAGGTTGTGGTTTTGGCACTGAAGACACATTTTCTGCGGGTGTCTTGAACAGTCTGTGATTTTAATCTCTAGAGCAAGTGTTTCACCATGTCTTTGATATGGGTGTTGCAAGTCCATTTCTGGCGACAGTTTTGTTTGCCCCTTGCACATTTTAAAAGTGAAAGTGTCACTCAGGTTTTCAGTCTTAGGGTGCAGCAGAATAGCTGAGCAGAGATAAAAGATGCCTGAAAACCCATGCCCTTCAGGGAGAGTCTCCAGCAGAGGTATGGACTTCTTAGTATGTCCTAATTTAGGGGCTCTGGCAGGAAGATGAAAGCAATCCTCAACATCCCTAATACTTTATGTTTTGTGTCTCCAGAGCTGCACATATTTTGAGAGCACATACTTAAACCTTGTGTCTTAAAAAAACTCCTAACAAAAATAGAGGTCTTTGTAGCTGTGTCCTGGGCTGCATCAAAAGCAGTGTGGCCAGCAGATCAAGGGAGGTGATTCTGCCCCCCAGCTCTCTTGAGATCCCACCTGGAGAGCTGTGTCCAGCTCTGGAGACCCCAACATAAGCAGGACATGGGGCTTCTGGAGAGGGTCCAGAGGAGGTCATGAAAATGATTCAAGGGCTGAAGCAGCTCTGCTCTGGAGACAGGCTGGGCGAGTTGGGGTGTTCAGCCTGGAGAAGAGAAGGCTCCAGGGAGACCTTAGAGCACCTTCCAGTGCCTGAAGGGGCTCCAGGAAAGCTGGGGAGTGGCTTTTGACAAGGGCCTGTAGGGAGAGGACAAGGGGGAATGGATCAAAACTGAAGAGGAGAGATTTAGGTTAAACATTAGGAAGAACTTCCTTGGCATCAGGGTGGTAAGAGCCTGGCCCAGGTTGCCTAAGGAAGCTGTGGCTGCCCCTTGCCTGGAAGTGTTGAAGGGCAGGTTGGATGGGGCTTGGAGCAACCTGGGCTGGTGGGAGGTGCCCCTGCCCATGCAGAGGGGTTGGATCTAGGTGATCTTTAAGGTCCCTTCCAACCCAAAAGAATCACAGTATTCTGTAGTTCAGTGCAGACTTCTACAGTACTTGTTAAGTGTCCTGGTTTTGCTTTACTTGATATTTTGTGCCACAAAGAAGAAAGTGACTGCCACTAAGCCTCTGGACCTATGGAAACCAGCAGTCAGTCACTGAACACTGCCCTTCAGGGTCACAGTAAATCATCCTGACAATTCCACTATAAATACTCGTATGTAAACCTGTATCAATTTCAAAGCCTCTTTGGCTTATCTGCAAGAACTTCAGGAAGGGGTGTGATTTGTTTGGCAAGGATAAGAGAGGTCCACAGTGGCTGTTGCAGATATTATCTGATTCTCAGGTTAATTCAATTCCACTTTTGTCATCAGTTACCACCTCATAAAACTCAAGTTTCTGGAGTGGGAGAAGCAAACTGATTTTCTTTTGTTGCAATTGATCCATTAGAGAGAGAGAGTTTTTCAGTACTTTGTCTAGGCAGGGTCTTGGTTCTTTATCTGTTTCATGGGAAGGGTTTTTTACTGTGGTGCTTTTGTGGGATATCTCAGGAGCTTTCTGAAGCAATCTGTTAGTTGAATGTTGCTTTTCTGTACAGCAAGAAGCAAGTTTCCATATTTGCTGTTTGTGATCTTTTAAATTAAGAAGTAAAGTAGGTGGTTGAACTACCAGTTTAAACTTTTTGGGAAAAAAAAAGAGTGAATAATTTTTGGCACTGGGAGTTATGAAGCATCCTGATCTCTTGCCATGTGCTAGAAGTTCCCTCTCCTCCTGCCTGGTGTGCCATGCCTCTGCAAGCCTTGCTCAATCCATTACTTTCATCCCTGTGACTCATGTGGCCATGGCTCAGCTTCTGCTTGTCTTGGGGTGAGTAAGGTCAAAAGCAGGTATCTGTGCATGATTTTCTGAAGAGAAGGCAAATCTTTGTCAAATGAGCACTGCCTCCATGAGGACTTTACGTAGACACAGACAAATGAAGTTGCAGGGAAAAGAGGTTCCTCATCTCCTCTTTTCCTTCCCATGTAAATAAATAGTGCAGCATATAGCAAACCAATGAGTGACCTTTCTCTGACAGTGCTAAGGATGCAGGTTTTTTACTTCATCAAAGTATTTGCTTGTTTTGCTGTTTCCTTTGTCCTGGGGAAGATCTTTCTGATTGGGCACTGTAGCTCACTGCCCTCTTCTTTTAACATGAGAAATGTCTTCCTGGCATTTATACCAGTTGCTAAACATTTCTATTGAATGTCATGTCCAGAGGCAAGA
Organism: Chaetura pelagica; assembly: GCF_000747805.2. NCBI lineage: Eukaryota > Metazoa > Chordata > Aves > Apodiformes > Apodidae > Chaetura > Chaetura pelagica. The sequence goes on along the minus strand of NW_009951862.1, from coordinate 242,186 downwards.
AGCTGGTCTTGGATGCTCTTTGCTCAGTGTAACTATTCACCTCTTGTAGATGAGATGCCAATCTGTTGGAGGCCAGGAGCCACTAAGGGGTTTTGTTGATACACTGAAAGCCCATTTATGTGTTTGCACAAGCTGGAGTGTCTGCTGGTTGTTGTATAACTGGTGAATATTAGTGTTGCTTTTGCCTTTTACTCTTCCCCAGAGCTTCCTAGTGCCTGGGGTCGTGAGCCTGGTTGAAGGCAGCTGCAGATGCTGCCGTGGGTGTTTTCTGGTTCCCTTCAGGAGGCATTTGTGGAGAGCCAGGGCACCAGCAGGGAGCTGGCTGCCCTTCAAAGGTCCTCATCGTGCTTTCATTGGGGAGTCCCTGAGCCTGCCGGGCAGGCATGTGGTGGTCACTGCCTGGGCTGCAGCAAAATGGGCAGGGGACATACAGGCGCAGTTCCTGGATCCAGATACAGGTCCTCTGCAGGCTTTTCCAGAAATCACTGTGTCACTCCTACCTGGTGGCACGTTCAAGATTTTGTTCTGAACGGCAGAAGTTACAGTTGTGTTGCTTTCCTGTTTTTTAATGGCAGTTGATGTTCCCTTGAGTCCAAGAGTTGGCATTCTGGGACCCCAGTTATTATTCCTCCATTATTCCTCCAGTTAAAACCACCTCTATTTGGTCTTCTCCAAGCTTAGGGCTTTATACTGGCTTCTTTTTCAGCTGAGTGCACAGGGGTGCATAGAAGAACACGTCACAGAACAAGGGAAATCTTGTCAGCTGAACAGGCACCATTGTTCAATAAGCTCTGTTTCTCTTTATGTGATTTTCTCAAGAGATGCTGTTTGGAGACACTCTCTGTCTTAGAATGTATCTTCTGCTAAAGACTTGAAAACAACAGGCTTTGTAGAAGTGCATTATTAACTGCCTTGTCTGAGGGGGCTTTCAGTTCTTTTTTATTATTAATGAACTCCCATTAAATTTATAGAACTGTGAGTAAAAAAGTGTTTTGTAAGTACATCTGTTTGTCACATGTCAGGTGGTAAAAACAAAAACTCATGCTGCTTCCCTCTTTTTTGTTGTAGCAAACCTTCCCCAGTGATGTCCACTCCATTGAAGAAATTTTGAAGGTAGGTGCTCTTAAAGAATAGATCTCTGTGTTTGCTTGTATTTTGCATGCCTTAAAATAGTGTGTGAGCAAATAAAATACTGCTCTGCAACATCCACTGGCAGAACACAAGCAATCACCGAACGTGTGTTTTGGGGTGCACTGTGGAGAAGTAAAGGTAAAAGTTAGCTTTGGTTACAGCTGGAGGTGTAAGACCCATCTTTCTATCACCATGTGAGTGAAATACAGTCTTGTGCAAGACTAAGGAGTCACCCGGAACACCCAGAGCTCCTCCTTTGTCAAGTCAGGGACTTGCCATGTCTGAGCGCATTTCCTCCAGAGGTGCTGGACCTGCTGCCCGTGCAGCCAGCCCCAGCAGCAGGGTCCTGAATGGCAGCATGCACCTGCATCCTTCCAGCCTGCCTGTGAATGGCACTGCTGCTGGGCTGCTTCTCCTTCACTGGCATTCCAGTCCATTCATCCAAAGCTCAGCTAACTCGGATGCAAAACCATCCCTGGTAACCTTGTGTCAGAGCTGGCTCTGTCAACAGGGCACAGGCTCTGAGGTAGCTGGCTCTGAGGGTGTGTCAGCCATTCACTGGTGTGCATGGTGTGAAAATGCACTGTGATCTGCAGGCCCAGCCTGCTGATTCTGAGAAGGCAGTCCCTGGATTTCAAATATTATTCTGAGACACCCAGGTCCTAACAGAGGTGTTTGCATTCTGTGATTCACTTCCCTCACTGTTGCTTCAAAATCCTCATGCCTTTATTGCTCTGAAGAAGCTGTTGGGGCAGCATTTTAGCTGAAAGGTAGTTGTGCTGAGCGCTGGTTGGTGTTGCAGCATGAGTACTCCACCTGGAAGTGCTGCCTCCCTTTGTTTCACATGACATACCCAGTTTTCTTTCCTGTTAGTGAGGCATAAGGCTGTTTTTGTAGCAGCCACAGGGAAGCTTGTGCAGGTCTAGTGCAGGACATCAGGTTATCCTGTACTGGAAGATTGCATGGGAATGAAGTGAGCAGTGAACTGCACCGTGGGAGGTGAGAAGGGAGCAGGCAGGAGTGGTAACAATGAAATCAAATGGTTACCCAGGTTAGTTAGAGGCTGCTTCTAGCTCCTGCACAGAATGCTCTGTAGATTGCTCTGATCCCTGCTTACAGAGCAGGAGGTGGCAATGTTGTTTTGTTCCCCACTAAATTTCTGCATTTCATGTTGTTCCTAATAGATAAGGAAACTAGGGACACTTCGAAACTTTCATGTTTGTGACTTGATGAAAAAATGGCACTTATAAAGTATGACACAGTAGAGATTTTCACACGTCAGTTTATTTGGTGCCCAAAGTACAACAATGTACTTTGTCCTGACGTGCTCCTCATCAGCTTCTTTTTAAGCCCCTGAGCAATCTGTGTGAGGTACCTGATTGCTATCAGATACATTCAGCATCATAATTCTTAAATTTCTGAGCTGGACAAAGTGCTACTGTTGTGTTACTCTTCATGCTGCTTTTCTTCAGGAAGTTGGCAGGGAATGGTTGCAATGACAGCCACTCTGGATGGGAATGTTGAGTTATGTTGGGCTGAGGGGGAAACCCTGAGATAGTTATTCCTGGAAAGGCAGTGAAGATGGCAGGCCATATGAATTCACTTCTGGCAGTGACTGTGGTGCTCATCAGGATTTGACACTTGGGGATTAGGTGCCAAGAAGAATTTTTCTTGTGTGATTTCAGCAAGATCTTTCTGAATTTCTGACCCCAACTTCCCCAAAGGCCTCATCTAGATTAACTCCCATTCGAGAAGGTATTTTAGTGTATGTTCAAGACAGAGACCCCTGTCTGTGCTAGGCTTTTCATGTGTGCTTGTTGCAGTGCAAGCCAAGGCTTTAGCATGCTCATCTGGGCCCAGCTGTGGTGCCAGAAGAGGCGGGTTGGAAGTTGTTATCACCTACTGAGCACTCCTCCCATGACCATGGTGTTCATGCTCTGCTTTCACCTGGACCACAGCTGAACCCAAGAAGCTGGTACCTGGTCATGACAGCAGGTGAGAGCAAGGGCAGGGGAACAGGGCAGAAGGATTGCTGAAGACACAGCACACAGGGCAGTGTCCTCCTTTGGTTTGAACCCACGTCCTGAAGCTCTGCCGCAAAGACGTCTTGGTGGGTCAGTGCAAAAGGCAGTGCTTCAGGCATGGGAAATGACTGGCAGTCAGAGCTCTCTGCCTGGTCTCCTTGAGTTATGAAAAGCCTTCAGAGTGTTGTTGCTGTGAAGGGATATCTGTAACAGGAAAGTGCTGTGCTTTGGAAAGCCCCGGAGCTCCTCATATACGGAATATTTTATTTGCTTTTCCCTTTACTAACTGTGATAGCTGTAAGTCAGAGGCCTACTCCTGCAAGCACAGTAAATACTGAACTCTCCACAAGCTTCCTGAGATTGCTGTTCCTTGGACAATGCAAGTATGTATGCAGAAAAGGAGCAAGTCCTCATCCTGGTCTGGCTACTGTGCTCCAAGGAGGGCTTCTCACTGCAGTACCATCTCTTGGCTTTACCATCGGGTCGGCAAGAACTTTTTTTGGTTAATCCATATGAATCCCTGAAGTGTTGAACTTCACTTGTGTGTATCAGCAAAAATCCTGTAAGCTGCTTCTCTCCATGTCTTTCCAGGAAATGACCCACTCCTGGCCACCTCCCCTGACAGCTATTCATACGCCTAGTACAGCAGAGCCTTCCAAATTTCCGTTCCCAACAAAGGTAAAACACCCTCTTTTTGCCAGGGCTTTTGATAAATGAGGAGAGCTTTCTGGTTCTTCCATGTGTTTTCATATGATTCTGTCCCCCTTTCGTAGATAAAGGCTGCTAGGAGAGATTACCTTTAGAAGAAGTCAGATGAATTAAAGCACAGTTGATCTCAAGTTGTACAACATCTGCTTGCAACATGTTGTTTTTACTGAGGAGTAGATCAGATAGTGCTTCTGAGCTGTTGTTTTTGAGTGGTCTATATCCTGCCTCTTTTTTATTACCTTGAAGCAAGCTTTGTATTTTTAGAGTTGTAAGATGTTTGAGCCAGAGGTGGGAGTGCTATAACTGTGGGCTTCAAATGTGACAGCTTTTCAGAAACATTTTAAGCAGCTCATGTCTGTTGCAGCATAAAAGCATTTTATCTTTATTGTCAACAACATTTTTGCTGACTTTGTTAAATGAAAGTGTTTGGCAGATCTTATACATATTTTTTTAATATTTCTTAAAAAATGCATATACCACTAATGTGCTGGCAACACGTTTTTGGAGCGGTTACCATTTCTGTCCATGCTAAGATACATCAGGCCAGCTTGGGCTGTTGGACACTTCAGAGTCATACTTTGACAAATCACCTAACATGTTTATTACAGCAAGACATAGAAAACAAATAACCAATATGATGCTGTTGAGAGAGCTGATTTATTCTCAATTTGCACTTTGTTCTTTCCTTCTAGGAATCCCAGTACGTTGGATCTGTAGCACAGAATCACAGTAAGTAGAAACCCAAAGAAGACACACTGTTAGTGTGTATTGAGAGATTGTTTTGTGTGTTCCAGATTGAGGAGAACATCAAATATTTACATTGATTAAGGAGCACCATTTCCTGTGCTTTGTTGAACAGTGATGAATTTAGAAAATGCTTAAGAGATTGAATGCATTCATTCTCTAGAAATTAAGGCAGCAGTTCAGCAGAGAACAAACAGTATTTCACTAGGAATCCCCATTTGGGGATCTCAATGGCAAATAATTATGTCCTGGGAGAAGGTGACTTTCTAATCTGATGCTTGGAGCCTGTAGGGTAAAATACACAATGAGTGAGGCAAATAAAACCAACTGATGTCATTTTTAATTTACAGAACAATATGATGCACCTTCAAAACCGTTGCCTAGTTCTCAGCCAAGAACATCGTAAGTAACCAGACTGGGTTCCTATCTCTACTGTGCAGTTACTTAAAAGAACCTGGAATGAATAAAAGTTTGGTTTACTTGCTGATTCTGAAAATCAAGGTTTTATCGGTCTGATTTTTCTCAGAAAATGTCAGTGCAGGGAATTTTCACCAACAGAAACAGGACTGTTTTGTGGTTATGATGACTGTGTTAAAAACAAAACTGAAGGAAAAAACCTCAACTATTTATGTACCAGATTGATTTTTTGCTCTTTTAATCTGTGGCTGCTTAGTGTGTTGTCACATTAAGTGCTATTCAAACTACTAATAATACGTTCAACTGACATAAATTATAAGGGAGGACCAACTGAATCTGGTCTATTCTGCATGTTGCTCTGAAGCCACAGCTATGAGAACTGTGAATACTCGGGGTGACATTTTAAAGCAATCATATGGTGTAGTTTTCTGAAATTGGCCAAAGAAAAGTGTTCTAAAAAGTGTGTTCTTCATATTATTTTTATTTAAAAAGTACCAAACTGGCAAAAAAACTTTCATGTAGGCATTAAAAAAAAATGGTTATATTCTAATAATGTTAGCTAGTTGCAAAGTGGGGTGAAGATTAAATTTCTGTAGCTTTTAAAAACAGTATTTATATATTTCTTCTTTTCTTTATCGATTTCTTCTTTTCCCTGTCATGTTATAGTTTTTCTCAGTAGAAAGCTTCTGAGAATTTAAGTCTCAATATAACTTGTTTATGCATAATCACTACAGAAGTTTTACAAGGCTAGGAAGAAATGCCAACTAGTAAATTAATTGCTCCAATAAAGAAATTTAGGTTGGTGGATATAATAACTTGGTACTGTCCTTGCAGGTGAAAGCAGTTATCTATTAATTAGGTTAATTACAGAAATTGCTTGAAAGTGGTTTTGTGATGGCTGGTGACAGTCTTTGAGGATTAACCTGACCAGATGGCAGCATTAATAGGCTCTGAGCCCTGAGTAATAAACTCCATGTCTGGAGGGCTGAGGGGTCTGTGTTGGCAATTGCCAAGCCATTAATTGCCTCTCAGTTAATGAGATATATAAAGATCTCATGTTACTCTATGATAAGTTGTTCCATGGAAGGCTGCAAACTACAGACTACAAAGCTTAATCCACTTGTTTTCCTTTTCTGTATCATGAACAATTTTATTTAAAAAAAGCAAAAAACCCCAAGCAAACAAACAAAACAAAACAAAAAACAAAACCAAAACACAACAAACCCCCCCCTCAAAAGTCACAAGTGAGAGGAAGAGCATCTCTCCACCTTGGTTGAGATTGTAGAATTTTGCACTAAGATCTGTAAAACTAACTTTTTCATACAGTTCAGTTCTGTGATTCCGAGGAAAAAAACTTGACTAGGAGTGTGACAGAGCACTGTAACAGGCCTCCCAGGGAGGTGGAGGAGTCCTCTTCTCTGAAGTAATTCCAAAATGACTAGTTTCAACTGCTCCAGGCTCTACCATCTTCTTCAGCTACCTTACAACCATCATCTTTATTTCAGCTCTTCTCAGCTGCTTGTAAAAATCCCTCTAGCACTTCAGTCAGTTTTCCAGGTGGCAGAGAGAGAGAGGAAACTTTTACTGCAGACAAGAATCTGAAAATACTCCTCTTTCTTAGCCCAAAGGTCCAGAATTGTCAGTGTGGCCTGGTACGTAGCTCTGTCCTTAGCCAGTGTCCCCTCTCTGCTCAGTGTTCTTGCAGGCACTTCCAGAACCAGTGCTCGTCTACCTGGGACATGTGTATCCACACTCCACAGAGGCAGTTGAAGCAGGAGGAGCAGGGTGGCTTAGCTTTATGTCCCAAATGGAGTCTTTCCCTTGAACTGATGCATCCCCTTCTTTCTTTTTGCTGTTTTTTTTTGTTTGCATTTGCAGAACAGGCCTTGCTTTCTTTGCTGTTTAAAGCACACGTGACTGTCTGAAAATTCAGCTGCCTGGAGGAGCTGGCCTTACAAAGTGTAGCTGGCTGAAAACAAACAGCATTTGTGCTGCTTAATTAGAGGTTGAAATCCTGGTGCATCTGTGTGCCCAAATGAAGCATTCAGCTTTACAGAGCGTGCAAGGGTTTCCCAGATGGCTTTCATTCTTGAATACAGCCCTGAAGTTAGCACCTGGCTGTGCTGGAATGGAAGGAGCCCTTCTTTTAGAAAGGGAGATGCCAAGGTCATTCTTGGTGATGCATCTTTAACCCAGCTGGCAGAGAGGGTCCAGCCTGTGCTTTCAGTGGGGTTGTTTGGCAAGTGATATTCATGTTAGTGCTGCTCCTCTCACTAAAGGAGCTTTTAAAATAGCTTTACAGGGAGATTGATGGTGTGTGTATATAAGCTGCAAATGAACAGGTCCTGCAAATGAAAACATGGCATCTATTAACTCCTGAGCCAATTAAAGCATTGAAATTATTAAAGCAGATCTATTTTGTTTAACTAGACTATTTAACAATTTGTTGAAACCTTGTTTTGGCAAAACTGGCTTTGTCTTCCTTGCAGAAGTATAACTCATTTAAAGTTGTGTTCTTACTGATCCTAATTAAGTAGTTGCAGGGTTGGTTTTTTTGTGCTGATGCCTTTTATTTACCAGCAACTCAGGTGAAAAAGGCAGTCCTTTTTATTACAGACAGTTAAATCATATTTGAAAGAAGATGTTGGTAGTGTTTCCTTGCATTATCCTCTTTCCTCTGAAGGAAATACATCCATAGTCCACAATTTTTAAAGCAAAACAAAAAAATAAAAATGCTTTCAGAACATTTTAGCATCCCTGGAAGGTTGTTCTTTATCATCTTTGAAGGACTGCTTTCCCTAGTAGGTTGGAAAAAAAAAAAAAAATCCCTTGAGATGCCTGTAGACTTTTGTTCAAACTGCTCAGGAGTATTGGGAGGGGCTGTATTGTTCCTGTTAATTCCTTTTTGTGTCTCAGTGCACTGGCAGTGAGCTTCAGCTCCAGCTCACAGGCAAAGCTGCAGCCTGCCTGCCTGCCTGCTGTTTTCCATGTAGGAAGTGCAGGGCTCTCATTTTCCAAGGTGGTGTTTGGTAGCACTTCCCTTCAGGGTTTGTTCTAAGGGAAGAGGCAAGAGGTGATTTCCACCGAGAAGGTGTGTGAGGAAATGGGGAGGGGCTTTTGACAAGGGCTTGTCGTGAGAGAACATGGGGTAATGGATCAAAATTGGAGGAGGGGAGATTTAGGTTAGACATGAGGAGGAAATTCTTGAGTGTGAGGGTGGCCCAGGTTGCCCAGGGAAGCTGTGGCTGCCCCATCCCTGGCAGTGTTGAAGGGCAGGTTGGATGGGGCTTGGAGCAGCCTGGTCTGGTGGGAGGTGTCCCTGTCCATGCAAGGGGTTGGAACTAGATGATCTTTAAGGTCTCTTCCAACCCAAACCATTTTGTGATTCTATGAAATGAAGCAGTGGAGGCTGAAAGATAGAGAAGAATAGTCACAGGGGAATGGCAAAGTCAAAATACCTAAACAAAGAAAGCACTAAGTCTTTGTGACTGTAGTCAGGCAGAGCCCTGGTGGCACTGAGACCTAATTCTGCATCAGTGAGAGGTGCTTGGGGTCTGTGGGATCAGTACCTTTGCAGGTCCTGTGTCAGCTGTATGGTTGGTTCTGTACTGGGAGACACAGTAGACCCTTGGGTTTTTGTCATGCTGTTCTGCTCTGTGAGCAGGAGCAGAGTCATCACGTCTGGCCAGAGGAATTATTTGTTAAGACCATGACCAGCTTTGGCAGTAAATGTGGTCCTAATTCAATCAAGGTGTCTCCATGCACATCAGCTGCCTTGTTATGAGTGTAAAATAATTTGTCTAGTTTGTGCAGATAGTGTTTAAATAAGGGGATAACTTTTTTATTCAAGGTTTTTACTCCTCTCTTGCCACAGAATCATAAAAGAAACTGCTTGGGGTCATTAGTGGTGACCTGCAGAGCCATTAATATTTTTTGTTCATGATTTAACATGAAGGCTTGAAAGAGTGCGAAGGTTTGTGTAATTTTTCCTAACAAGTGTCAGGAACACTTCAGTCACTCAGCACTTTTGCAAAGTGATGTGGTTTTCTGGGGATCTTTCATATTTGTTTTCTTGACATAAAATTGCCATGATGAGATGGAAGCTTATTTTTTTTATTTGGGCATAAGAAAAGTTTCTCACAGAGAGCTCTTACTTTGAAATTAGGTTGAAATAAACAGTTTTGACCTGGTGGATTAGAAGCCCTCTCTTAGTTTCCAAGCTTTTAATCTCATTTTTGGAATGACACTCCTGTAATTTTCTGGGTTGAAGAGTCAGTCTCCAGCTAGTTTCAAGATTTGACTCTATACTTTTGCATAGCAAGAGTTTTGCTTGCCTGTTTCCCAGCTCCTTTTGGGATGCCAAAGGGGGGGATAACAATTTGGGAGAACTCGGTCCCTCTTCACAAATCCTATCCTCCCATCCTTCTGAGGACCTTGGTAATGCATTGAAATTATGAGCAGTAGTTACCACCTGCAGGCAAAGGACTAAATTTGCTTTTGGAAACATCTGCAGGCAGCCTGTGCCCTACTCCAGAAATAGTTTCTGCCTCCCCACTTGTGAACTGCTGTATCTGAACTGCTTGATGGGTCAGTAGCTGCTGAGGTGTGTGAAGCTCCTGGTATAAAGAAATAGGAGATAAGCTTGACCTTGGCATTTACTTATGTGTGTGATAGGAGACTTCAGAAGCAAAAAGATAACCTCTGTGACAGGAGAAATATTCACAGCGCCTGATAGCAGCAAGCATGAACATGCTCAGCTCCTGGTGCAAAGGTGATGCTTTCTGCCCCTGGGGAGCCAGGGCAAGCTCAGAGCCTGCTTGTGTCTTGCTGTGCAAGGATCTGACCCCTTCCACCTGTTGTGCTAGTGTGGTGAGGCCACATATGGAGAACTGGGTCCAGTTCTGGGCTCCCCAGTTCAGGAGAGACAGGGAACTGCTGGAGAGAGTCCAGGGGAGGGCAAGAAATAACTGGGGGATTGAAGCATTTCCCTGATGAGGAAAGGCTGAGAGAGCTGGGACTGTTCAGCCTGGAGGAGAGAAGGCTGAGGGGAGACCTTATTAATGCCTGTAAGTGTCTAAAGGGTGGGTGCAAGGAGGATGGAGCCAGACTCTGCTCAGTAATTCCCAGGGACAGGATGAGGGGCAACGGGCACAAGCAGGAACATGGGAAGTGTCATTTAAATATGAGGAAAAACTTAATTACTGTGAGGGTGACAAAGCACTGGAGCAGGCTGCTCCAGGGGGGTTGTGGAGTCCCCTTATCTGGAGCCATTCCACGGGAGGTGTCCCTGTCCATGCAAGGGGTTGGAACTAGATGATCTTTAAGGTCTCTTCCAACCCAAACCATTTTGTGATTCTATGAAATGAAGCAGTGGAGGCTGAAAGATAGAGAAGAATAGTCACAGGGGAATGGCAAAGTCAAAATACCTAAACAAAGAAAGCACTAAGTCTTTGTGACTGTAGTCAGGCAGAGCCCTGGTGGCACTGAGACCTAATTCTGCATCAGTGAGAGGTGCTTGGGGTCTGTGGGATCAGTACCTTTGCAGGTCCTGTGTCAGCTGTATGGTTGGTTCTGTACTGGGAGACACAGTAGACCCTTGGGTTTTTGTCATGCTGTTCTGCTCTGTGAGCAGGAGCAGAGTCATCACGTCTGGCCAGAGGAATTATTTGTTAAGACCATGACCAGCTTTGGCAGTAAATGTGGTCCTAATTCAATCAAGGTGTCTCCATGCACATCAGCTGCCTTGTTATGAGTGTAAAATAATTTGTCTAGTTTGTGCAGATAGTGTTTAAATAAGGGGATAACTTTTTTATTCAAGGTTTTTACTCCTCTCTTGCCACAGAATCATAAAAGAAACTGCTTGGGGTCATTAGTGGTGACCTGCAGAGCCATTAATATTTTTTGTTCATGATTTAACATGAAGGCTTGAAAGAGTGTGAAGGTTTGTGTAATTTTTCCTAACAAGTGTCAGGAACACTTCAGTCACTCAGCACTTTTGCAAAGTGATGTGGTTTTCTGGGGATCTTTCATATTTGTTTTCTTGACATAAAATTGCCATGATGAGATGGAAGCTTATTTTTTTTATTTGGGCATAAGAAAAGTTTCTCACAGAGAGCTCTTACTTTGAAATTAGGTTGAAATAAACAGTTTTGACCTGGTGGATTAGAAGCCCTCTCTTAGTTTCCAAGCTTTTAATCTCATTTTTGGAATGACACTCCTGTAATTTTCTGGGTTGAAGAGTCAGTCTCCAGCTAGTTTCAAGATTTGACTCTATACTTTTGCATAGCAAGAGTTTTGCTTGCCTGTTTCCCAGCTCCTTTTGGGATGCCAAAGGGGGGGATAACAATTTGGGAGAACTCGGTCCCTCTTCACAAATCCTATCCTCCCATCCTTCTGAGGACCTTGGTAATGCATTGAAATTATGAGCAGTAGTTACCACCTGCAGGCAAAGGACTAAATTTGCTTTTGGAAACATCTGCAGGCAGCCTGTGCCCTACTCCAGAAATAGTTTCTGCCTCCCCACTTGTGAACTGCTGTATCTGAACTGCTTGATGGGTCAGTAGCTGCTGAGGTGTGTGAAGCTCCTGGTATAAAGAAATAGGAGATAAGCTTGACCTTGGCATTTACTTATGTGTGTGATAGGAGACTTCAGAAGCAAAAAGATAACCTCTGTGACAGGAGAAATATTCACAGCGCCTGATAGCAGCAAGCATGAACATGCTCAGCTCCTGGTGCAAAGGTGATGCTTTCTGCCCCTGGGGAGCCAGGGCAAGCTCAGAGCCTGCTTGTGTCTTGCTGTGCAAGGATCTGACCCCTTCCACCTGTTGTGCTAGTGTGGTGAGGCCACATATGGAGAACTGGGTCCAGTTCTGGGCTCCCCAGTTCAGGAGAGACAGGGAACTGCTGGAGAGAGTCCAGGGGAGGGCAAGAAATAACTGGGGGATTGAAGCATTTCCCTGATGAGGAAAGGCTGAGAGAGCTGGGACTGTTCAGCCTGGAGGAGAGAAGGCTGAGGGGAGACCTTATTAATGCCTGTAAGTGTCTAAATGCTGGAGAGAGTCCAGGGGAGGGCAAGAAATAACTGGGGGATTGAAGCATTTCCCTGATGAGGAAAGGCTGAGAGAGCTGGGACTGTTCAGCCTGGAGGAGAGAAGGCTGAGGGGAGACCTTATTAATGCCTGTAAGTGTCTAAAGGGTGGGTGCAAGGAGGATGGAGCCAGACTCTGCTCAGTAATTCCCAGGGACAGGATGAGGGGCAACGGGCACAAGCAGGAACATGGGAAGTGTCATTTAAATATGAGGAAAAACTTAATTACTGTGAGGGTGACAAAGCACTGGAGCAGGCTGCTCCAGGGGGGTTGTGGAGTCCCCTTATCTGGAGCCATTCCACACCCACCTGGATGCAGCCCTGTGGAATGTGCTCCAGGCCATCCTGCTTTAGCAGAGAGTTGGACTAGATGATCCCTAGAGGTCCCTTCCAACCCTGACAGGTCTGTGACTTTTGTTGGCTGTGTTAGTGTGCTATGTGACCTTTGTTGAGAAGCATTCCCCTCAAAGAACTTTGTTGTCTGTAGATGGCAGCCAGTGCTACTGAACTCCATGGCAAAATGTCCTGAGGTCAGTTGGAAAGCACAGTAAAATGCCTGCCTTGTGTGTCATACATTCTATCATACCCTGCCAGGTAATGGCAGGGTTTAGCAAATTGAGCATGCTCAGTGTTCAAAAAGGATGTGGGAGGTTGGTTTGTTTTTGGCAAGTGCAAACCCACGTCTTTTTTCAGTGTCTGCTTGTTGAATATGTGTCTGCCTTGGCTGATATTTATCTTCTGGTTGTCTTTCAGAATGCTCCAGGACGACCTGCAGCTCAGTGATAGTGAAGAGAGTGGTGACGACCAAGTCAGTTTTAGATGTTTTATACACTAGGCACACAGAAATCCCTTTAAATCACCACGACTTCTTGTGTTGTTCTGAGTTCCTTAAGCTAACCTTTCCTCCCCCTCTCCTCTTTGTGTTTTTGAACAAAACAGGTTGTTGAAAAGCCACCTTCTTCACTTGCTCCTCCAAGGTACAGGTTTGTTCCCAAACTACTAGTTTGACCAAATAAGGAGGAAAACCAAATCTACCTTTTACATGTGGGGTAGCTGTGGGGTTTCTCTTGTAGACACAGGCTTTGTTTTCTAGCTGCCTGAAGCTGCTGCTGGAAATTGGCTTTAGTTGTGTGGGGTTTTACAGAAAGCTCCAGCTAGAAGTTAGTAATCCATCCATGCTGGATGTTTTCCTATGGATGAGAATTGTATTTCCCCAACTGCTTCCTTCTTTTCTCCTCTTCCCCTCCACCTGAGTATACGTAGGTTGCACTGAAGCTAGTAGGATTTTCAGTTCTAGTAGTGATGGTTGAGGTGCAAGCCCAGTTTTAGTTCAGAAGCCCAAAACAGCTAAGCAGGTGAAGAACAGAAAAGGGTCAGGTAGACTCGTGGAGGCTGTTTCAGCTCCTTCTGATAAGGCAGCTGATTGTAAGCAGTTCCTGTCATGCATTATTAGGGTAGGCTGAACATCCACGTGCCAGCATTAGAGGAGGAAATATGGAGAAGCCTAGAACTTTTCCTATAGGAGACCACTGACATACACTTTTTGCCTTGGTGTCTATTCAAGCACAGGGGAATGGTCTCCCAAATCAGACCTGTAGAAGGCGTGCCAGTTCCTGGCATGACCTGCATCTCTGCAAGCTCTTGAAATAGTGTTCTCACCATATCAGTATGGATCAGCCAAGGAGCTTGCCTCCAAATTGTACAAACATGTTGATACTTATAAGCAGTTTTCAAAGTAAAAAAAACAACAACAAAATTTTTAATTATTTTTTTTAAAAGCCCATTTCAAAACAAAAATAAAAGTCTTGGCTCTCTCAGTTCCATTCTCTTCCATTGTCAGTGCTGGAGAAAACCACTTTTGAGTAGGGGAGGGTGTTGCAAAAAATCCTGCTGCTTGATATGGCTGTTAATGAAACAGTTACAGCACCTTGGGCAAGTAACACAGATGAAGAAGTGAAAACTTCAGGAGAACACAGGAGAGATAAACCATCTTGGAATGTGTGTTTCTGTCTTGTCAGCCTTCACTGGAAAGTTTTTCTTTTGAATCTTGGGGCACTGGTCAGTTTTGGGTGTTTAAAAAAGCTTGGGTTGGCTTAATGGATCTTCATATTCTAGCAATGATGTCCTGCTTATATATTTGTCTGACTGGGTTGGAGTTAAAGTTTTATTATTTCCAGAGGTTTTTTTTTGTTCTGGTGCTTTATCTTTTGAGTATGGCAGTGTGTTCCCTTGGCCTTCTCCCCTCTCCTCTCAGTGCCAAAACACAGGGTTTCAGTTTTATTTTTGAATCCTGCCATGTCGATATAGTAAGTAAGTAACCTTCACTCATGCTGCTTTCTAATTTTATCTCCTGGTGGCCTTGCAGTGCCCTACAGTCCCAGCCCAAGAGTGTGGCATCAGCACATTCCAGCAGCCCGGAGTCTGGGAGCACCAGTGACTCAGACAGCTCTTCAGACTCAGAAACAGAGAGCAACTCTAGTGACAGTGAAGCAAACGACCTTCTGAGAGCTTCAGCACCTGAGGTGAATGCAAATAAAAAGTAGAGCCTGCCTCATACAGTCTCCTGCCTTCAGACTTTCTGCACTCTGAATGCAGCTGGGACAGGAGACCTGAAATAGAGACAGGAGACCATCATCGTTCAGGTCATCAGACTTTTCTTGCCCTTTGCTGCCCTTCTAGAGTTTGTCAATTAAAGAACCCTTAGACAACATAATTGGGCTTTTATGTGCCTCACCTTGAACCTGGAGGAATTGGTGCCTTCACTGGCAAGGTGCAGGTGGGAAGCATGACTAGGCTGGGGTGTTTGGAGCCCACCTCCACCCATGCAGCTTTTCTGGGTGCCAAGGCTGTGGGCTGCTTCAGGATGAGACCCTGATGTTTTAAGAGGAGTTGCTGAAGCAGCTGAAGTGATCAGACCTGCAGGAAGAGCTGGAATGTGCTTACACTTGCTTCTGTTGCTTTTGGCTCAGAGAGTGCTGCACAGGCATTTCTGAGGCTTTTATTGGGAAAAGCAGACAAACAGAACATGGTGCCTTAAAGTTTCATAATCAGTACCATGCTTTCTTTTAAAAAATCTGCTGCAGAAGGGCTCATGTCCTATGGTTTCAAACAGTTCCTCCAGCTTGCAAAACATTCTCAGGCCAGTGGGAAGTGCATGGTTATCCCATGGACCACAGCTCATGTAAACCCATCTGCTGACAGTTTTGAGGTATTCTCACAAAGCCCAGAGAACTTGCAATTTACTTCTTCCCACACCCTGCCCTCCCCCAGGCCTGGCTTTCCTTTATTTTACCTTAGAAGCACATGAACAGGGGGAATTTTATGTGCAGAAAACAAGCTTTGAGGAGACATATATTTTCATCTCACAGCTAATAAAATTTACCACCCAGCACTTCAGTTACAGACTTTGCCTTCTGCAATGTGGGTGTCTTTGGCAGGAAACAGATGTTGTACTTCTCTTTTATCAAATCCTGCCTGGTTTATCTTGCAAATACTAGCTTGTTTGTCTTCAAAACACTAGATTGTAAGATTCTTCTCACTTAGTGAAGGCCTAGAAATTGGCCATTGGCCATTTGCTATGGTTTAAGGCTGGGCTGGCCACTAAACAGACTGCAGATGCTCTCTATTCAAGTTTTCCCTTTCCAGACAGGGAAGGGAAAGTGAAAAGGGAGAGTGTCCTAAGTGTTGGAAGACATTAAAACATCTTTAATGAAACAGTAACAATGAAACAAACCAGGACAACATTTAATCCTTTTTTATTCAGCAAGCTGTTCATCCGTGGTACTCAAGGAACAAGTTAGTGCACGTGGGCCATTTGTTAGCTAGTTCTTCACATGCAAAAGCACAGACTTTAGGACCTATAGGTAACAGTTTCTTTTTTCTTTTTTTCTTTTTTTCTTTTTTTTTTAAAGTCTCTTATTATCCTTTGTGTTTGGAAAATGTGACGAACACACATCTGATGGTGGTGATCACAACTGGTGGCAGAAGTGGTAGAGAAGGATCAGAGTATGCCACTGTCTGAGAGCTACCCAGATTATAAAGGAGAGCTTCATCAGTGTTCTGGCCATGCTTTTATAGTGTTTGACGCAAATCAGTGGCTAATAACTAAAACTTCTAATGGAAATAAAGCAGATTTGTTATCTGAAAAGCAGAATGGAATTTGTTATTTAATTTTACTGACAAACCCATTGTAAAAACAAACTGGTTTTTAAAAAAGGCTTCTAGATTGATTCAGTCCAACACAGCTGAAGACGTCTTCTTTATCCACATCATCCACATCTACAGTGAGTTGAGTCTGGATAGAGAAGAAAATAGCAGCAGAAGGGATACATCAGTCTTTGAAACCATTTCATGTTCTAGACTTTTTTTTTGAGGAAGAGCTGTGGCTCTTCTCAGAGGCAAAAACTGTGACTGGAGAAAACTGATGAGGGCAGGAGTGTAGCTGTGCTCTGATGGTGCCCAGATAATGACCTACACATTTGAGTGATGCTAATGGATAAATATTTATAGTACTTTCAGAATGGGCCCCAGAAAATCATGCTTCTGATTTGCAGCTTCTGTTGTAGGGATAGTTGGGTTTGCTTTTCTTGTAATTTGTCAAGGCTGCTGTTAGATTAGGCAGGGCTTGTAGCAACCACACTGCTACCTGACCATGACTCCAGAGGCCTTCAGACCTTGGTTGTTTCTTCTGCCTTGATTGACCCAGAGGGAAGTGAGTGTTGGGTTGTGTAGGCAGAGGACACAGAAGAGGCTGGAATGAATACACTAGCCATACAATTGGTTTTGGTAAGTGATTTTCTTTTGGTAAGTGATTTTCTTTTGGTTAGACCACAGGAGCCCAGCAGTCTCCCTGTCAGATTTCAATGAGATAGGATGGCTGGCACAGCTCCTTGTCTGCTTTGAAAGCAGTGCTATGTGTAAACAACTTTCCCAAAGAGCTGCAAGGACAACACCTGATCTGTTTTTACAATTGCTGCTATTTTTATATGTTGTCTGATGGTGCAACCATGTTGCTCACTGGCAAACTACAATGATGCTCTCGTGTAGACTGGTCTTTTACTGAGGTCCTGGAGTCCCGTGCAACACATTTGACTGATCCTGTGCAAAAATGAGGGTGGTATTTTTGAAGTGTTCACATGCACATGCTAGAGCATCCCCACTCAGAGGTTTTTTCACTTTCAAGCTCTTTTAAATTTTAATGGGTTCTGGTAAGCTGTGCTAGGATGGAAGCAGCCCCTAGACATCAGTTTTGCATCCTTTCTTCTCTCTTTTTCTCTGCAGCCTGACCCACCAACTTCCAATAAGTGGCAGCTTGACAACTGGCTGACCAAGGTGAACCCACCAGCAGTACCACCAGAGAGCCTCAGCGAAATTGCCCATGGGGATGGATGTGAGGAGGGCAAGGAGCAGGGGCAGGGAATCGGAAGCAGTTCCTCCCACCCGTGCGCTGAACCGAGGGAGCCTCATCACAAGAGCTCCAGCCGGGCAGGCAGGGCTCCTCAGGATGCTGCTCTTCACACCAAACACAGCTGCCACAAGTCCCCTGTGGGCACTGAGGAGCCCTCACCCAGGCAGACTGTAGGTAGCAAAAGGCCTAGCAAGGCCCCAGCACATGAAGGGCCCAAGGGAGGCCTGAAGGTGGAGAGCGACCCCGGTCCTTTTCAGATCAGAGACCAGTCTTCCAGAGACAAGCCAAAAGTGAAAACGAAAGGGAAGCCAAAATCCAGTGAGAGAAAAGACCTGAAACCAGCACTGCAAGAGCCTCCTGAGAACAGAAAGCACAAGAGTTCCCACCAGGCCAACTCCAAACCCTTGGACCCCAAGCTCATGAGAGATGCTTTGTTTGGCAGTGGCCAGGAGCACCTCGCTCTCAGTCCCCTTCCTCAAGGCCAGGGGACAACCCCCACCAGGAGCAGCAGCCACAGGCCTGCCATAGTAGGCAGAGAGGATTTTCACAAGGAGAAGCTTCCTTTGCCTGTCAATGAGAAGAAGCTGCTCTCACCAGTGAGGGACTCCCCCATCCCTCAGTCCCTCATGGTGAAAATAGATCTCCCTCTCCTGTCAAGAGTTCCCCAGCCCCCTGGGAAAGGCAGTCACCACAAGAGAGCAGTACCCAAGGAACTCTCCAGTGCAAGAAAGCAGGACTTGGAGAGGAAAACCACAGACACTCCTGACAAGTCCATTCAGAAGAGGAAGGTAAGAAGTGGAGGTGGAGGAGGTGGGTTTGTACAAGGACCAAAGTTGTATTTGAAAAACCCACATGGAGAATTTGTTTCTGTTTCACAGACAAGAATAGACCCATTATGCTCCTCCTGTCAAGATGTTATCAAAACTGTCCACAGATATTTCTGCTGAGCAGGTGAAAACCCCTGCAAGTTGTCTAACAAATGCTTTGGTGTTTAGAAACATTTTTTGCTGTGTTTTATTGAAGTAGTGATTTTCTCAGACAACAAAAGCCCAGCCACCCTATGTCAGAGGAGCTTTTGGCAGCAACCTGTGTCAGCATGTGGCTGGCCAGCCCCCTAAGAGCCTTTGTGGGTTTCAACCCAAGCAGAGCTGTGTAGGGCTGCAGTGCCCCTTCCCCCTTTAGCAGCACATTATCTGAAGCACCTCCCAGACAGTGCAGCCATCTGTGCTATCCATCTGATGTCTGTTATGGGAGAGCATCTTGCCTGCAGGTTGTGGAGGTCCCCAGAGGGAGAACCAGCACAAGCCACCCCGTCCTGTGGTTCTCAGTTTTGTCTGTGTGTGCACCTTCTGCTGCCATTAGCCATGCAGTCGTGGTCTGAGTAGTGCAGTCTTTTCCTTGGTGGAGTCGTTTGTTTCCATGAAACTATTGGGATTTCTTGCTTACACAGGGAGGAACAAATGCTGAAGGTGTGAACTGTGTTGTTCCTAGGGATGATGGCAGCAGCCCCATGCCTCTGGCTTTTTCATAAATGCTTTTAACTGAGCAAGGTTAATCCCTGCTTTGGACCTCAGCACTGGGATAAATAAGTAGAAAACTTCTTTGGTGCTGCCTGGACCTGCTGTGGTGCTGGCAGCAATGCTGATGTTTACATGATGCATTTTGAAAGGGGCTTTCCAGACACTCCTTAGAGGAGGAGTCCTTCAGTGGCACTTGGGGACATGGTTTAGTGGTGGACTTGACACTGTTAGGTTTACATTTGGACTCAGTGATCTTCAAGATCATTTACAAACTAAATGATTCTATGATTCTGCTCTAATAGTTGCCTTCCCTTGAATGACAAGACAGCTTTTTATTTATCTGAGGTGGTAGCTGCTCAAAGGCTGGTTCAGCTGCACTCAGAGTTGGCTGCAGGCCTTGTCATGAATGGCCATTCACTGTGGGTATTTCAGGATACCTTTTTGGTCCTCCTCACAGGGCAGGTGGCTTAGCATGTGAGGGTGAATAACCATGTGTTTCCCACGTGGGTTTCATTTAGTCTTGTCATTTTCTGAACTTCCCGTAGCTGTGGGGAGGACTTGAGAAGAGCAGGGAAATGGTGAAGAAACCTGAGGCCCTGGCAGTCCCCCTCTTGCAGGGCAGCAGGAGAAAGGTAAACAGGCAGTAGGTCTGTCACTCCTATTGTCTCTCAAAGACCCGAGAGAGGTGCTGTTTGATGTTAGACATGTCTTCCCTTGCAGTCTGAGTCCTGAGTGCAGGAAAAGCCACCTCAGAGCCTTTCTGTCTGTGTTATGCCAGCATGCATCAGTGTCCTTGGAGGCTCAGGCTTCATTGCAGGCAGCTAGGTCAGGTACAGCTCTCAGACATTTTCTGTGGCAGCTTGCAGCTCAACCTGAGGAACAGTTCAAGGACATGGAACAGGCTCCCCAGAGAGGCTATGGAGTCTCCTTCTCTGGAGACTTTCAAGACCTTTCCAGTCATGTTCCTGTGTGATGTGCTCTGGGTGATCCTGTTCTGGCAGGGGGTTGGACTAGATGATCTTCAGAGGTCCCTTCCAACCCCCACCATTCTGTGACTCTGGGTGCTGGAGCCTTGCCCTGAGCACACTACTAGAGAGCATGACCCATTTTGTTCCATCACAGTGACATAAACCTGCTTGTACTCTTTTGGGAGACAGACAGAAAGTCCTGGAATGCTTTTGGCTACCACCAGGCATGCTCTGGGTAATGCTGACTGAGAAGTGCGGTTTCTTTTGCATTTTCTTGGCTTATAGCAAATTATTCTGAAGTTTTTCGTTCAGGTGAGCTGATGATTTGCAGGCTTTGTATTGCAAGATCTGTGGAGTGCAATTCAAAGGTGTTATTTATTACCTCTTTGCCTTAATGGTTCCTGTTCTTCTGGAGAACAATGGCAGTGATTGGAACTGAATGTTTCAGATGTCACCTGTATCAGATTCTTGTTACAAACACAAAAAAGCCCTACACATCTGGGGGATCTGAGTGATCTAACTTGCCTGGGAATGTGTTTTTTTCCCTTCCCTTCAGTAAGGCATATCACAAACCACAACTGCTTGCAGGTCATGACCTTGCCAGGAGGAATTTGAATACAATTCTGGGTGTTGGCACAGAGTGGAAGAAAAAAGTCCATCCAGAACAGGTGAAATGCTTGTCTTCAGCAATGGAGGTGCCTTAGTTTGGATTACTATTAGCAACAAGAGGTTTTACCAGTTCCATCCCCAGCACTATAAGATAATTAATCCATCCAAGCAGAAGCAGATAAAATGTCATTTTAGGGTACTTGTCAGTGAGCCTGAACTCTACATCTGCTCTAGTCTGGGTTTCCACTTTGCCAGTTCCAATATCTTATATTCTTTTTAATCAGGATCAATCAAACTTAGCTGTGTTGGTCTGTAGTTCACAGGAACTTTCAAAACATGAGTGATTCTATTTATTTATTTATTTATTTATTTATTTTCTTCCTATTAGAGGGAAGCAGAGAAAGAGATGGAGAGGAAGAAAATGAAATCAGAAAAAGAACCTAAATCATTGCAATCTTCAGCCAGCAAAGATGCCAGTAAATTGAAGTGAGTATATAGTGGTGGGATGCCCGAAAGAAGTGTAAAACTGGGTCTTTCTTAAGTCTTACTGCTAAGGATCATGGTTCTAATAATTCAAGTTGATGGCTCAGTGCCTGGTCACCCTCCCATACTTGGTTTACACTGCTGCAAAGGGATTGAATGTTGGGGCATTTGTCCTGATTTCTAATAGCTAGGTGGGAATGAAGTCCTCACCATTTTCAACATCATTTTGTCCATCCTTCAGCTCATGATGCTGCATGTTCTGATCCATACATTACAAGTAACTCCAAAAATCTGATAATGCTGCAAGAAATTTAATTGCCAGTTGTGCCTGGACTACTTTTCCTTCTCAGCTGTCTTTCAGGTGAGGTGCAGGAAACAAATTTGTGCAAAAAAAAGGATAGGTTGAGTTGCAAGCAGTGGAGTTGACTGCCTGCCTGCTGTGATGCAGGAGTTGTTTCCCCTTCTCCAAACTGCAGTGGAGGCAATCTGTCAGAAGGTGGTTGTCCTAGATTATCTGGGATGTGGCAGCTGTTCTGTGGAGAGGGACATGTGCTTGTTCTGCACAATAGGGATTTCAGGGGGTGCCAAGAGAACTTGCCATCTAGTTGAAGATGTCCCTGCTTATTGCAGGGAGTTGGACAAGATGACCTTTCAAGATCCCTTCCAACCCAAACTATTCTATAATTCTATTCTAAGTCAGTAGACTTGAGAGTTCAAGCATCACTTATTTCTGCATTCACAAGAAATGGAACTAGACTTCATATGCTTTTAAAAAAGCAGTTGGACTAAATGATCTTGAAAGGTCCCTTCCAACCCAAACCATTCTATGATTCTGTGGTTCTGTCTTTCTTCCTCATTCTGGGTTCTTCTGTTATGCTTATTTTGGGCAAGTTTGTGCTCTCACACTGCATGAGAAGCAGCAGAAAGCTTTTTGTCATGATACTTCCTGTACCTTCAAAGTTCATAGTGTTTGCGAGGTGAGAAGATGATGTGAACATGTTTTACACATGGAGAAAGTGAGGCGCAGGTAAATTAGGTTGCTTGCTCAGAATCCTGCTGCAGGCAGGTGAAATAGCTGAAAATGTGGCCTAGAAGTCAGGAATCTCATTCCTGTGTCTGAGCAATCATGTCCACAGCAGAGAGAGTTCTGGCATCCTCTTGGGAAAGGATATTGGTCTAAATGTAACTGTACATCAATTTTGGCTTGTTGATTGTTGCTGTTTTCTTAATTGGACAGGTCCTGCTGAAAAAAAGAAAGTCAGGTGTTAATGCTGGTGCTGTCTGCTCCCTCAGCTCCTTTTGTGACAGGCTTTGAGTAGCACTTACTGGCTGGCTACTGGTGCACACTGTCTGTGCTAGGTGGGACCTGCCTTCTTCCAGCTGGGAACACAGAGGTGGATGTGTTGGATCTTGCACAGATCTGTTTTCTCACTGTGACTGGCCAATGGGCAAAATGTGCAAAGCCCATTTCAGAAAACAGATCTGCATGTATCGGTGGGGAGGGGTATGGAGCCTTTCCCTTCTCCACTGAAACCATCTTGTTCTCTTTGTCCTTTTTGTATGTGACCTAATGGGGACAAAGCCAGCAAGTCTTCTGAATCATGACTGTCTGGAATTTCAGGTGGCCTTGATGGCTGGGAATTTTATTCCAACGTGGTGTTTGCAAGGCTTCTGATAGATCTGCTGAAACCTACGCTGTAATTTGCATACCAGTGTGTACTGCCAGCATTTTGGCTAGGTCCAGCATTTGCTAGGGCAAATGATTCCAAGGGCATGGCTTCAAATGGGCAGTGTTCCCAAAAGGGGAGGACCATGCATCAGTCATGGGCTACTGCATGCCATTTCCTCCTGCCTGTGGCTTGAATTTGAGATACTGACTTTTGGGTTGGTGTGTAGTGTTGAGATTTGTGTCCTGCCAGTAGGAATAAACTGCTTTTCTGAAGAGAAAGCTCTGGTGTACTCTGAAACCACTGAGACATTTTGGGGCTAAAATTTAGTTGGGTGGAGGATGACACATGACTAAGGCGTTAGAGCAGGAGCATCTCCCTGTTGAGGAAAGGCTGAGAGAGCTGGGAATGTTCAGCCTGGACAAGAGAAGGCTGAAGGGAGACCTTATTAATGCCTACAAGTATCTGGAAGTTGGGTGCAGGGAGGATGGAGTCAGACTCTTGTCAGTAGTTCCCAGGGACAGGATGAGGGGCAACAGGCACAAGCTGGAACATGGGAAGTGCCATTTAAATATGAGGATAAATTTATGGTGAGGGTTGGAACAGGCTGCCCAGGGAGATTGTGGAATCCCCTTCTCTGGAGCCATTCCACACCCACCTGGATGCAGCCCTGTGGGATGTGCTCTGGGCCATCCTGCTTTAGCAGGGAGTTGGACTTGATGATCCCTAGAGGTCCTTTCCAACTCTGACAATTCCATGATACTTCAGCTGTGGTATTAATGCAAGGGCTTTAATTTTGGAGTTAATTTCCCAATTTTTTTTACAATGGAAATGACCACCCCTTTTACCCATGTTCTAGCTTTCAGAGTGGGAAGGACAGGATACATTTTTGGGGTAGAGGGTTCTGGATAAGGTCAGGGAAAGCTGCTGTGCTTTCCGTAAAACAGTCCTTTCTGTAGTGTCTGTTGTATCAAGGTGGTGAAGCTGGGGAGTGCAATGTGTGCAACTGTACCATGGGAAAAGTGGGTTGTGGAAGAGGTGGAAGGGCTGCCCCATGAACAGCAGAAGCAAGATGTGAAGTGTCATGCTCACTGGATTTACCTCAATTTCCTCCTCTTCTGATATTGGACTCTGTGAGTTGGGATTCAGTGCTCAGTGTTTTCTTGGAAACTTTCTGAGAAGCTGAATGAAAGTGATGTAAATGGGCAGTAGTGAAACAATCCTGACTTGAGATGATCAGAAATTTGATACTTTGCTGCATTATGAAATGTGACAGCCTCTGGCATTTAAAAGCACAGCATTTTAAGTCTCTGTTACTTGAATCCTCTCAGCTTGATAAGTGTTGCCTAGTTGAGCTGGCAAGTCTTAGAGGACCAAGTCAGTTTAATTCTGTCAAAGCACATATAGGATCAAGTGTCAGGGGCAGTATCTCTGACCACAGAAGATATCTTCTGCCTTAATGAGGAGAGGGAGAGAGGTAGTGCTGCTGTTTGTTTGCTTTGTTAGGTGATTTGTCCTAGAGATTTTAGTCACTGTAATTACCCCTCTCCCTCTTTCAGTGACAAGGGGTTGGTGGGAGGGAAGTCTCTTGTGCAATATCCTGATGTTCTGGTTGAAGTCTTTACTCCAAGGATTAATAATTCTGAGGCTTATTCCTGCTTGAAAAGCAACTTGCTTGTTGGCAGCTGAGGATGTGGGATCTAATGCATGATGAAATCCCTGAAGTTACGTTCTGCCTTTGTTGAATTCTTTATGTTAACAAATGATCTCACACTTCCAGAAAAGTTTAAAGAGAATTGCTACATGATGTAAGGTTTTAAAAAATCCCTGCATTATAACAACACCATCTTCATCCCCATTGTTGAATTTGCTTCCCCATCTCCAGGACATCAAAAGCTTCATTTGAAACCCAGAAGAAAGATCTCCTGCTACCCCCACCACTGCCACCCATGTCTCCTGCACATCCTGCACCAAAGTCAACCAAGATGGCCCAGAAGAGACCCAAAAATGAGAGCAGTGAGCTGCCTGCCATGGATAACACTGCCGAGAACAAGAGCAACCCCAGAGACCCTTTGTTCTCCAAGCACAAGAAAGTGGAGAGAAGTCACACTGAACTGTCCAAGGGCATCAAAGTAGGTATTCATGGTAACTGCTGGGATGTTTCCTGCCACACCTGAGTGCTCTGTGATGCTCTGAGGATATTAAAGAGGACGATAAACCAGCCACCAGAGAGAGCTTTTTGAAAGAGTGGATTGCTTAAAAATAAGAAACAAGCACCCTATGTGTTTTGCTGCAACCTTGGTATAAGGTTTTATAGCTTGCTTACAAAATTGTTAGTGATTCTTGCAGCTGGATCTTGGCATTTTGGGGTTATAAAATTCAATTATGTTGCTATTTAGTAGAGCCTGGGGATGTGTGGTCTAGGATGATGGGGGGGGGATGTGTTAAGCCAGGCTGTGCATGCTGCATCAGTTGGCTTCTAACTGCTTGCTTTTTTCCTGATAATGTACTTGGTAATGGAGAATCAGCAGTTGCTGAAGCTGGAGAGAAGTGTGAATAGTTACTACCCATTCCTGCCTTGGCTAGTGGGTGTTGGGAATGTTGCAGCCTTCCTGCTGTCTTAGCCATTTTGCAGGGAAACCTTTCTCCGTGCTTGGGAAAAGTTTGGATGGTATTTAATAAGCCTTTCTAGCAGTCAGGTAAGAAGCCAAGTTTCCATTTACCATTTTTGGAAGAAGTGCTGAGGAAGAAGGTAAGAAGAGGGAGAGAACCTGCAGGATAGACTATGTCTATTTTTTCCTTGAAATTTAGGCAAGCCAGGCTTTGGAACTGACTTAGATATATCTTTCTAAGCAGCTTTATCTCTACGCTATTTTCCAGGGATCTGCAGGGGATGTCACAAATCCTTTCCCAGTGCCTTCTTTGCCAAATGGTACCTCCAAGCCAAGGAGACCTCAACTCAAGTTTGAAAAGTAAGTTTTTGTTTTACACCCCTTATCTGTACTTTCTAAAGACCCCAGGAAAGGCTCATCCTGTACCCACCCTGGCTTCTGCTTCTTAGTGAGGAAAGAGAAAGGGAGAGATGTCTGGGACCTACTCTGAACCTCCTTCTCATGTCTGGGACTTACCCCACCCACCGCAAAGCAAAGCTCTCATTGCAGCAGTTCTTGCTTTGAGGGAAGTCACTCTGGAAATGAGGTATTTTTTAACCCTCGGGGGAGGTCTGTCTTGTGCCTGCCTCCAAGTGGTGGGTGTTGATTTGTCTGATTCTTGACAAATGGCAAACTCCTCTGTGACAAGGTGCTGGACACTGCAAATGCCATGTGGGTTGGCAGGTTACAGACTGAACTGCATCCACTTGAGGGCTTTTGCTAGAGTGGAACAGGTTGCCCAGGGAAGCTGTGACTGCCCTGTCCCTGGAAGTGATGAAGGGCAAGTTGGATGGGGCTTGGAGCAACCTGGGCTGGTGGGAGGTGTCTCTGCCTATCCATGGAGTTGGATCTAGATGATCTTGAAGGTCCCTTCCAACCCAGACCATTCCATGATTCCATGATTTATGTGTTGATTGTGACCAAGACACGTGGAAGCCTTGGTGACCATATCTCTTGCAAGCAGGTAACCTGAGTGTAAGCTCTTTTGGTCTGAGATCAGTGTATTGTGCTGCAAAATTTACTGTCTTTCAAACAAAGTCTGCTTGTGGTATTGTACCTGGGGAAGGACAGGAAGTCACTTAACTACTGTCTTTCCATATGAATGAGGTAGTAAATTTGGCTTCACAGTTGCCTGACCTTCAGTGTTTTTTTTTTCTTTTGAAATGTAGGTTCCTTGTAATTCTAACACACATTTGTTAAGAAATCAGTTCATTTTATTTGTGCATTCAGCTGCTGTGCATTTCTGAGCATGCAGACAAGATTAATTTAGTGACTCTCATACTTGTGTGTTAGATAAAGTTGTTTACAGGCTTACCAGAACAGGATGTTTGAACTCATAGCATCCTCTAGATATGAAGGTAAAATTGATAAACATCTTATCTTTTTTCTCTCTGGTTTCTGTTTTTCCTCTCTCTGGCCCCAATTCAGACAGCACCCAATGGAATACTACATAGAAGAGGCCAAGAGGCTAAAGCACAAAGCTGATGCAATGGTAAGTCTTGGTGCTGTGCAAGAAATGTTAGCAGGATTTTGCATTTGAACCTGATCCCTGAGTGCATGGGAACAGATTCACTGGCCACCAGTGCATCCCTGCTCCATCCTGGAGTCTCTTCAAGCACTATGTGGAGAGATTGTGTTTATTTGCCAAGTGTTTAGGTATTTTTCTTTGTTATAAGCATATAGAGAATCTGTTAGATGGATAAAACGGTTAGTTTTAAGACAGTTTACTCTGAAACACCAGGATCCTGATGGTAATTGGTGATCAAAGCTTGGTAATGCCCTTGGCATTCCTTCCCTGGCTGCAGTTGAACAGCTTGCATGACTGAACATGGTTCTTTGCTAATTATGGCTCGGTCAGATAATTGTACATTTGCTACTTGCCATTTCCCTGTGAAAATGAAGTGAGGGAAAAACCCCACGTGCCTCTCACAAGGCAGGCCTCCAAGAAAAAGGAAAACCTTTGAGTATGAGAAAGAGATCCAAATAGCCAGAGCATGCAAAGCTGATGGCTGGGACAACATTAGGGGTTCTGCTGCCAACCCTTTAATTATCACCCCGAGGCCTGACTTGCACCTTTTTTGGAGAAAACAGGAATTCAAGCACACTTGAGAGAAGTCGTTTTTGTCTAACAATGAGGATTTTCTTCCCAACAGGTTGACAAGACAGGAAAAGCCTTTCAGTACCTAGATGCTGCCCTTTCTTTCATTGAATATGGAATTGCCTTGGAATCGGATGCGTCGGCACCAAAACCCGCCTACAGCATCTTCAGCGACACCATCGACCTCATCAAGTAAGTGGTTTCAAACACGATGACCAGGCAGTGCACGTGGAGGCCAAGGGTTAGTTGCGTTCTTGTTTGCAACTGGGGCAGCCCTTGATTCCCACCGTGGGGCAGAGTTCAGGTTGCTGGGGAAGCAGGAGACAGACAAGACCACCCAGAGGCACAAACCCTTTGAAGTGTTTCGGCATCACTCATCGGAAGAAGAAGGCACCATGTCCTCCTCAGCATCTGAGCCTTGCAGTTGAGCTACACCAGAGCACACTGACTGTGGCAATTGAGGACACAAAGGAGTTTTCACTTGGTCCAGCTATGAAGCTGCTTTTGCATGTGATCTCAGTAGTATATTGGTTAAAAAACCCCAAGCAATATACCTTGTGGAAGAGCAGTTGTGGCCCAGAAGACTTGTAGCTTGATTGAAGGCAGATTTTACTGGTTTCTGCCATGTGTTTTTCTACCAGTATACTTTGGGGTTTCTTTTAGCAACCTTTTCCATTTAGTTTCACAATATATATTAGATATATATAGATAGTATGACATATACATGCAGCAGAACCCAAAGAACCATGTTCTTGGACAACACTTCTTGGACAGAAGAGCGACAGGTATCTGTTCATGTTCAAATGACAAGTTATGTGGGTGGATTTGACTTCACATAATGGTTTGAGTTGGAAAGGAATTTAGAGAAAGGGTAATTAAACACTGGAACAGGCTGCCCAGGGAGGTAGTTCAATCAGCATCCCTGGAGGTGTTTAAAAGCCCTGTAGATGTGGTACTGTGGGACGTGGTATAACACTGGATTTGGTAGAGTTAGGTTAATGGCTGGTAGAGTCACTTAGGGCTGGGCTCAATCTTAAAGGTCTTTTCCCACAAGAATTATTCTGATTCTGTGACTTCAGGTGCATCCTTAGATGGTCTTGAACCTGATCTTCTCCTGCAGTGGGTGCTTCGACAGTTTCTCTGTATTCCTCCCAAGCTGTCCTTGGTCCATCCTCAGTAGACATTCTTTTTGTATTTGAGCTTGTCCAGTTTGAATTCTTGCCTTAGAGGTGTCAGGGTTCATTTGGTTTGGGTTGTTTTGTTGGGTTTTTTTGTGGTAGACTTAGAACTTTCTAAGTGACATTGTTTCCTTTCTAGTCTTAGACTGTATTTCCAAGATGCTGCTGTTGCTTTGTTTCTTGCCAAGAGAAACATTTCTGCTGAGATGTCTGTCTTGTCCAGAAACACTTGAATGAAAACTTCACCTTCAGTAACAGGGACACTTCTTCTGGACCCCAGACCTGCAGGAGGCACACGAGGGGCATCTACTTGTAGGGATGTCTCATAAGGGGCCACATCTGCTCCCACTGCAAGGAAAACAAGGCATTTTGAAACACAGTCCCCTGCTCAATATCATACAAAGCACTCAGTGCCAGGGCTTAGAACTTGGGCAGGTTTCCTGTTTCCTGTATCCTGTTTGAGAGAATAACAATAATAATGCACTGCTTTTCACATAGTGAGACTTCAGAGAGCTGATGGCTGACAAGGTTCTGTTTGTTTTGTTTCCTTAGATTCATCATGACATTGAAATCCTTTACAGACTCCTCAGCATCTTCACAGGAAAAAAGCTTTGCCGTGTTATGGTGCGTGTTTTTCTGTGCCTTCCTATTCTGGTTTGAGACTTGCTAGAGCCTAAGACCAACTCCTTTCAGAGTGAAGGAATGAGTTAAATGCAGATCAAGAGTTCTGCAAGGCTAAAAAAAAACCCCATAATATAAAAAGCAGAATGAACTGGAACATCTCTGAAGTGAGCTGGGATACCACAAGGGACCACACGTGGAAGGCACAGGCTTAAAAAAAAATAATCTGGTGGTAACTTGAGAGCACAGAAGGGCTTTCACCTAAGGTGAAAGAATGTGATTTGGCTGCCCATGTTTGAGCTGTGTAACTGAAGTTGAACATAGCTGAGGCACTTCTGGGCAGGGGCTTATTCAGCCTGTGGCACTTATAAGAGACTGGGCACCTCTTCATATAAAACACCAGACGTGGTTCTTGTTTTTTTCTTTTCCCTTGTGATTTATTTTTTCTTTTCCCAGTCTTTTTTTCTAAGATGAGCAGAAATTGTGAGCTTTCTTGGCTTTGCAGGACAGCTGATGTGTGCCTGCCTCTGTCCCACAAGGCTTCTGAGCACCAGCACTGACCCTGGGGTGTGTTTTTGTTCACAGCATGCGCTGCCAGTCCATCCTGCACATGGCAATGTTTCGTTACAAGAAAGACACTGCAATCAAGTATTCCAGGATCCTGAATGACCACTTCAAGGTAGGGCACACTAAGTGGCTGGGCAGATCCCTACACTAGTCACTGATGTTAGCTGAACAACCCAAACTTAACAAGAACTCTGTTCCTTGCTGCAGAGTTCTTCCAGAGGAGCACAAGCACCTTCCCCGTGTGTGGCAAGGTAAGATTTAAAAATATGTAAGTTATAATGTGTCTAGAAGGGTGTGAGTGAAAACAGTAGCTGGAGTATTTGGGTTGCAAGATACATTTGAGAGTGCCTCACAACTTGCCCTTTCTTGCCAACTGAAACCATACTGTTAGGGGGCATGAGTATATTTCTGCTCTGTCTTTCCT
Organism: Chaetura pelagica; assembly: GCF_000747805.2. Lineage (NCBI taxonomy): Eukaryota > Metazoa > Chordata > Aves > Apodiformes > Apodidae > Chaetura > Chaetura pelagica. Next base: position 211,882 of record NW_009951862.1, on the reverse strand, counting down.
GTCTGTTTTCATTGGAAAGGGCTTGGGGTCAGGTGTTTTTTTGTTATGAGGTCCAGAGTTACTGTACATCAAGAAGAGCAGTTATCCACCAGAGAGAGAAAGTTACCACCAGGTAAGAGAACCAAGGAAGATATTGTCACTGTGCTGTTTCAGAACCTCTCTTGTCATCTTAGTTATCTCAGAGACACTCTGAGACTTAATGGGAGACCATCCTCATCTTCTTGGCCACTCTCAGAAGGGTCATGCCATCACCCTGTGGTAGCATAACTCTGAGGTGTGATTCAGTATTTTTCTCTCTAGCTCAGTCACCAATGAGGAAAAAGAAAGTCATTTTCTAATTTGCAAATTACTGAGCATTTTGTCCTTTCTGTGTGTCTGCAGCAGTGTTGCTGTGGCAGTCAAGCTGTCACATTGGAGTGTTGGGCCTGATGCTCAGCAGACTGAGCCTGTATTTTAATGAGAAGGAGTAAGAAAGAGCTTTTCTATGTGCTGTGGTCATTGCATTTGGCAGGTAGCTGCCTTGCTCCATGTTTGTCCCTTTTCAACTCTGCTAGTGTTTGGTCTTCTGTAGTGATGCTGAAATTCCAGCTGTTTTTCTGCCACCTTGCACAGTGTAGTTTATTGGGAAGTAAATGTTCTCCCAAGAGCAGTGGTGAAAGCCTCCTCATACCAGTGGCTAAAATGAGGTTGGGAAAAGTGGTGGGAGTGAAAGGATGTGTTGGAACCAGCCTGTGTATGGAAGGCAGGCAGCTGCCCACAGTTAGCTTCACTAGGTCTATAAATAAGTGTGTGTAGGCTGACCTGGCTGCATTGACTGGCTGTCAGAAAGCTCCAGCTTCCGTAGGTGGGAAGCTTCAGCATGCCTGAAATGGAAGTCATTAGGAAAAAAAACACTTAGATAATGCCATATGAGGAGAGGCTGAGAAAACTGGGTTTGTTCAGCCTGGAGAAGAGAAAACTTAGGGGAGACTTCATTACCATGTTCCAGTGCTGAAAGGGTGGCTACCAGGAAGATGGGAACTCCCTGTTTACAAGGAATCACATGGAAAAGACAAGGGGTGATGGGCACAAGATGATCTTTTGAGGTCCCTTCCAACCTCTGGGATTCTGTGATCCTGGGGAGATTCTGACTGGACACAAGAGGTAAATTTTTCACCCTGAGGACAGTCAGACGTTGGAATAGTCTCCCAAGGGAAGTGGTGGATTCCCCCCTGTTGTTTGAGGTCTCAGCTGGACAGGGTGCTGAGCCATCTCATGCCAACCATAGTTGTACCTAGAGAGGTTGAACCGGGTGATCCTTGAGGTCCCTTCTAACCTGGCATTCTATGATCCTGTGATAATCTGGTGAAGGCTTCACAAGTAGGTGTAGATTTTTGAAGGTGAATGAGTGGCCCTTCCTGATGTCTGACCTTGCGTTTTCTTTTGCCAAGAGGAGTCCTTAGAGTCACAAATCACTTCAAAACCCAAGGTGTTGCACTTGAAGGACAGTTACTTGTTATACAGCTGAACATGCCAGTTTTCAGCACTCCCCTCCATGCTGCAGGTCTGATGATACCGAGCAGCTCCTGGCATAAGCTAGTCTTGTGGGAGGACTTGTAGCTCTGAAGCTGAACGTTCCTCATGGTGTTTCTTTCTCCCACAGAAGCACAGGCATGCCTTCTCCTCTGTCTCCAATGCCCTCTCCTGCTGGATCTGTGAGTTCCCAGCCAGGATCCAATGCTGGCAACTGCAGTGGCAACAGCATTTGCTCTTCAGTCACTGTACCCTGTAATATCCTAAGCATGACCTCTTCCTACATCAACATCACTTCCTATATCCTCTATGCATATGATATTTGGGAACAGGCTGATGCACTAGCCAGGAAGAATAAAGGTAAGTTTCTGCCCTTTGGCTTTTCTGTCTTATGTGTTGTGGTTATGTGTATGTACTTGCTTCAGTCCTCACACTCCATGTAGCAAACATCAAACCTCAAGATCAAGCACTGTGGAGGTTGAAATAGACAGCTGTGGCATATGGGCAAGTCATTAGCAGAGATGCTTGATGCTCATATATTGATGAGTGTTCCAATTTGTCTTGGCATCCTCCAATGTCAGAGAGCTAAGAGATGAGGGTATCAAGTGCAGGAAACCAGCCAGCTCACTTCATGGGAGCACAAGAAGTATAATGGGGTTTGGGTGTTTGTTTTTCCCTTTGGGGCACTTAGCTTATATGATTTGGTTCACTTTAAAAATGAGGGTTTGGCCTGTAGCTGTGAAACTTCCAGGTGTTTATGTCTTGAGAACAATGAAGCTGCCTTCTCTCTGTAACAGAGAAGCTGAGCAGCACTTGAAGTGCTTACTGGGCAAGTGACCAGTATTTGCCAGCACCTCCCACCAGCCCAGGTTGCTCCAAGCCCCATCCAACCTGCCCTTCAACACTTCCAGGGACAGGGCAGTCACAGCTTCTCTGAGCAACCTGTTCCACTCTAGCAAAAGCCCTCAAGTGGATGCAGTTCAGTCTGTAACCTGACATCCCACATGGCATTTGCCATGTCATTTTTCATAAAACACCAAGTTTTGTGAGCTCCTATGGCTGAAGGGATGGATTGCCACAACCTATTGGCAAACCTGCAAAAGAAAATGAGCACTACGTGCCTGGCTGAATGGTTGGGAGGCTGTAAAAATCCTCCCACTGATGACTCAGTTGCTGAAATTCAAAAGGCTTTTGCAAGTTACCTTTGGATAAAGTAACTCCACTTGTTGGCTGTCCTCTGAGCAAATCTGTGCTCACAGCAGCAATTCTTGTGTAGTGTTTTGGATTATATCCTCAAAAGGCTTGATAAAAGACTGTCACACTGAAGGAGTGGTGGGTGCTGCTGGTGAGGCAGAGGAATGAGTCATGGAGAAGAACCTGTGGGAGGGCAGCCTGAGCACAATCTTGCATCAGTCAAGACTAAATTCAAAACCTGCTCTGTGTTGCTGTTTTAATATAGGGGGGTGATGACTGAAGTAGTAAATACTCCCAGGGGAGTGCATCTGTGCAAGAGAACAGTAAATACTCATGTGGGCTTGGCAGTTGTCACTGTTCAGGACAGTCCATATCTGGTGCAATGTACAGATGCTAAGAGGTACGGAGAGTAAGTACATGAAACTAAGGACAAGGCCACATCCTTGAGTTTTTTAGGCAGTTCCTAGAGCATAAGAAGAGTAAAGATCAGTGACCTTCAGCTGTTGAGTTCCCTTAAACAGGGAAGTCACAGAATCACCTTGATTGGAGCAGACCTTCAAGATCACAGAGTCCCACTCTCAACCTAACACTGACAAGTCCTTCACTAAACCATGTCCCTTAATACCACATCTACACAACTCATAAATCCCTCCAGGGATGGTGACTCCATCACTGCCCTGGGCAGCCTGTTCCAATGCCAGACAACCCTTTCAGTGAAGAAATTCTTCCTGATATCCAATCTAAACCTCCCCTGGCACAACTTGAGGCCATGACCTCTTGTCCTGTCACTTGTAACTTCATTGAACTGCCCTATCCCCACCTCTTCACAACCTCCTCTCAGTTTGTTGTAGAGAGCAGGAGTTAGTGAGAAGCAGTTCCTTGTAACTGAGTCCCTTGTGCAGACCTGAGGTGCTTCCTGGTGGGTCCACAGTCAGGTGCTTACAGTGCAGGACCCAGCTCCTTGCTGTGATTCAGAGCAGTGCCCTGGATCATGAGGCTGGTTATCTTCTGGCCTCCCATCTCCCACAGTGAGGACAAACTGAGGCTGCCTGCCTGCATGTGAAGTCAGTCTCCTTTCACATGGTGCTGTGGTCACAGATTATCCTTCTGTTTGCTCAAGCAAGGGGATTGGACTCCTTGTCTCTGCTTACAGCTCTTCTGGTCCCCGTGGAGGGAATGGACACCCGTTTTGCAAACAAAAGCAGGAAAAGCAGGGCAGATATGTTCCCTGCTTCTGAATTGGAAAGTATTAAAATGGAAGTGTTGTGCTCTTTGCTTCTGAAGAATTCCTTGCACAGCCAAGCAGAAATTTTCAGCCTCCAGGTTCAGTCTTTACATGTTAAAAAAAAAAAAAAAGAGAGAGCCTATAATAGTCAGTTTCTGAAAAGGTACCTGGCAACACGATTGAGGCTGGAGGAGCAGAGAGACTGGGATGAGCACATGTCACTGGAAGGCAGGTCATGCAGGAACATCTTGGAAATGTGACTGGAAAGTGTGATCATTGCCCATATCTCCCTGTCACTTGCACAGATGATTGGCAGCACAGAGCAGGACCTTCAGCCTCTTGGCAGGTTCAGATGTGCTGCAAGAGCCACCTGCTGCCCCTGCAGGAGGACTGCAGTGCATGAAGGTTGTGGCAGGATAGGGGGACTCTCTTAAATCTGCCTGAAGTGCCCAGCTATAAGCAACCCAAACCAGAACTGTGTAGCCTGGCAAGCTGTACACATTTTTAAACCTATTCAGTTGAGAAACCATGAAACCTCCAAGGCCTGAGGATGGATGGAGGAAAGGGACTAGTCTGATGACAGCTGCCTGCAGTGTCCAGGCATCACTCAAAGACACTCACACTTGGCTGTTTAAAATCTGGGGAAGCATGCAGCAGGTACTGGGGCTTGGACACGTAAACTTTTACCCTCTTGCCATGGAGTCTTGCTGCCCTTTTGAAGCCAGGAGGTGGTTTGGTGGGAGGGGTGTGGAAGTGCCTTTTCTCCTGTGCTTTTCCAGTCTCCCTGCATTTCCCATGTCTTTAACCATGTCTTTAACTGGACTTGCCACCTGTCTGTGCTGCTGTTGTCACTCCTGGCTGCCCTCGTTGTGTGAAACCAACCCAATGTTTTCTTCTCTCTCCCTCCCCTTTTTCCAGAGTTTTTTGCTGAGCTCAGCACAGTGACGTGCACTCTGGCACTCAACAGTAGCATGACAGAACTGGTACACTACACTAGACAGGGTTTACAGTGGCTGAGACTGGAAACAAATACGCCTTAACTGGTGCTCAAGGTGGTACCTTGAACTTTTTTTGCACTTTTGAAGCCTCAGAAACAGTCTTGACTTTTGAATCTTTGGATACAAAGCACCTGCAAGGGAAAAGAAAGCAAGGAATCTGGTTACACTGGAAAAAAGAACCTTTGAACTGTGTCTTTAGGGTAGCACTTTGCTGCCTGGAAAAAGAAGAGATGGAATAAAGCCTCAGTGTGGATGGCACCTTCCTTTAGATGACAAAGTGCAATGAATTGTCTGAATGGCTCGCTGTATTGATGGTCTATAAACATTTCTATGATGAATAACCAGCAGGACAATAATCACACATGAAGAAGTGCCGACAAGTAAGAAATCTGCCTCCAGAGGTTATTATGCAACATCCCATGGCCTGCGACAGGTTTGTGCCCAGAAGACATGTCAGAGAAGTGTTTTTGCAAGCGCGGGTGCAACCTTGGGTGTCACTGTTCCTCAGATGGCAAGTAGCAACCTCATCAGCACCAAAACAGCATTACAAGAAACAGAGCCAACTGGTCTGCCTTGCCTGCTTCCCAACCTCACCCTCTTGCATTTGCCAGCCAGCTGCTGTCCTGGTCACCAGGGGAAGCCACTGCAAGTTCACTTGTCAAATCATGGCTGATTTGGGCCTCCTCCTTGACATGCACTCAGGCAAACACGTGCCCTTAGCACTCCAAAAATGTTACTTAAAAGTCTTGCTGGGTCGAAGCCTTGTAAGCTAAACACAGTTGAGGTGACAAAATGATCAGGAGTGGTTGGAAGCAGCTCTGCCTCTCTGTGGTGGAGGGATGTCCCTCACACTGAGGACTCATTGACCAGGCACTTTCTGTCCTTCAGTTGGTGGGGGTGGACGGCTCTACTGGGTTGTTGTGGTTGCTTGGATGTTGTTGTGAGTCTGAGAGCTTACAGAGGGGAAAATTCACATCTGTTTAAGGAGGGAGTAAGTGGCTAAATGTGGAACCTCAGACAAATTCTGCCTTTGGATTTTTGCCTGCAACCATTGCTGGTCTCAGTGAATATCCAAGAGCAGGTTTGGTGACACAGGAGGGCATCCTTCATGTGGGAGGTAACTCATGTGCTCTTTCTCAACCGAACTACAGGATGGGCCCAAACAGAATATCTGTCAAGGGAACACAAAAGGGAATAATGAGCTGTTTGCAAGCATTTCTTCCTTGTCAGGAACTGGGTTTTTGGAATTGTGATTCTGTGGGTGACAATAACGGTGAAGGCAGCATCCGTGACATTTGTGTTTTCAGTCAGATGAAAGACCCTTCTCTACCCAAAGATTTTCTGCTGGGTGGCAACAGTGTCCTGCCATCCTCACATCTGATAGTCTTGTGCCTTAGCCCTCTGGTCCCCTCTTACATCCCTTGCCCTATCTCTGACAGGCCCACGAGATTGGCAAAAAGAAAGATGGTAACTCAAAATAATTGTGCTTACAGGAAAGGATTAGCTCCCTTTTCCACATAATTTCAGGGTGGAGGAACAGGTCTGCATGCTTGCAGCAATACCCCCTTTGTGAAGTACCTGCTTGTGATGTTGAGGCTCACAAAAATGGACCATGAAGAACTAATCAGCAAAAGGTCTGCATTTCCAAAAGTAGTTTTCGTGGCAATGGCCCCTGCCCTGGGGAAGCCTGAAGTCACCTCACCTTTGGGAGAAGCTGCCCTAGTCCCAAGCACGAGGGAGCATCCCTCTCACCTCTCCTTGCAGCACGGGGCCCCCAGGGACCTGGCTGGATCTTCCTGCACCTTCAAGGGACTGTCCTTTTATGTTCACTTTATTCAAAGCCTTAGTGCATTTCAGGGATAAACTGTCCTAACCAGTGGAAGGAAGGTCCATGTCCCCCCCCCTCCCCATTTCACCTCTCAAACTTCACTTTCACTCCTCCGAGGAGGAGGGACTGCTCTGGGTAAGGCAGGGACAGAGAGAGGCTCAGCAGTCCCTCAGTTGTTCTCAGGAAGTGTGGGGATGGCCAGCTGGCCTGGAAGCTTGATGTGCACTTTTGGAGCTCGATTCCAGACTGGAATTGAGGCCTTCTTCTGACTTTGACTTCAAAGCAAGCTAGTTTTTAGGATCACCAGCTGGAAGGAAGAAAGCTTTATTGAACCTGAAAACCACTGTGGCAGTCTGCAAGCACCCTAGCAAAGTGTTGGGGGTGAGCAGAAGGTAAAGCAGGGACACCAGTCCCCCTGGTACTTTAATTCCACGTGCACCTCTGTCCTGTCAGGCCAGATTCCCAGCAGGGAGCTGCTTGCTCACACCTTGCCCACCCTGGGGAGACTGCCTGCTGGAAGCTGTGGGGCAGGGACATGTGGCTTCCTCTGTCCTGCATCCAGCTCAGTGCCACCCGTGGGTGCACCAGGTCCTGTCCTTGCCTGTTCTTGGGGCACTTTGCTGCCCAGAGAGGGGTTGTCTCTGGTGTCCTGCTACTAGGAAAGCTCACACGAGGGCGCTGGGTGAGCAAGTCAGGGAGAAGACATCCAGTGAAGGCAGATGAAGTCCTGGCCTCTGCTTCTTTACAGTTGGCCAAAGGCAGCACATGCTGTGCTGCTGTGTGGAGGGGGTTGTGCAAGGGCTGCTCTTCCTCCCAGGGTGAAGTGCCCTGGGCTTCCCAGGGCATCTCCCAGGAGATGAGATCCTGGGCAGTTGGTATCCCAGGTGTGCAGGGTTTATTTAGGAGCTCTCATCTCAAGGGCAATCAGTGGAAGCATTAGCATCAAGCTACATAGCATGAAGCTATATTTTGTTTCAGGTCATGGAGAAGACTGTTTAAATAATAGGAAATATTGAAAAGCCATCGTGTTTCAACCTTGAGCCAGGTCAGAGGCCTGCAAAGGGTTGGGAAAGATGCTCATTGTTTTCACTTGGGCCTGTTCAGGCCTTTAAAAGAAAAAAAAAACAACAAAAACATAACCCAAACCAAAACATAAGTGGAGGAAATAGCATTTGCCATTAAGAAACAAAACCATGAATCCAAGGAAAACCAGAGGTGGTGGTCGAGTCCCAGGAGAGGAGGCAGCTATGGTGGCAAAGCAGCATCATTTCCATGCAATATTTATTTAGAAGAAATAATACATGTGATGAAATGGTCAAATGTTCTATTTTTAAGATGCCATTATTTAATAGTTGAAAACCCCACTCACATGGAGATAGAAATGTCTTCTGTAACTGAAAGTCAAAGTGTGACTGCAATGTCCTTGTTTTTGGTTTTGTCCTTTCCCCTCCCTCTTGGTTCCCCCTATAAATCTGTACATCTTAAGCTTATGTTGGGGATTTATGTCCCTCTTGTAAATAATTTTTTTCTGCCCTGTGTGTGATGGAGTTTCCGAGATGGTTGATTCATTCATATGGGGAAATAAACAATAAATGAAGTAGCCTTTTTGTGATGAGTTATTGCAGGAGTCCTCGTGCTCTCAGCTTCTTGTAGGGAAGTGGTCATTTGCCTTTTCTCTCTGCATCCTCTGAGCCTTTCCCTTCTGAAGGAGTTTTTGGTAGGACTGTTGTACAAAAAGCCTCTGTTGCAGTTGCCCCCCTGAACAAGACTCAGAGTGGCTGAAGGGTCACGACTCAAGACTCTGCCTCCTGTCCTCCCAAAATGGGTTCAGGGAAGGCTGTGCTGGGGCAGCTGCTGCCAGCCAGCAGGGCCTGGCTCTGAGCACTGAAACACACTCTGAACAGGGAAATCCCAGGGCTTGGTTTATGCAGTCAAACAAGTTCAATAAGAACAAAGAGACCAGGCTCAGAAGTGGTGGTTTGAAGCTGCTCCCTGTTTGCCACCTTGCAGGGCTTGGGGCTGGGAGGAGGGTCTGCTCCTGTTGACTTCATGGATATGTTTCTGAAGTGCTGTGGGGAAGATTTCCCCCAGGATTTCCTTCCCTGTGGAAGCTCTGATTCTCCTTGGTTGTGCAAGCTGAGCTTTTTGCTTCATACTCCTTGGTTTTGGGGCTTTTCCCACTTGTTGTTTTCTGTTGGGCAATGTAACTGTTCCTTGGAAGAATGATTTTTGCATCTCTCTAATGCACAATTAAATATGAAATGTTCCCCCACGAGCATCTGGTGGGACTTTTATCTACAGACTAGACAGGAGGAGCTTGGTGCTGGTTTTGCTCAGGCATAGTGGGACTGGGACTCAGTGCACTGCCACTGGTCAGTGCTTCCAGTGGCATGAAACCAGGTCTGTGGATTTTGTTCTGGTTCCAGTGGGGCATGAGGGGTAGTTGGACACAAGCTGGCTGGGGTGCAGCTGTTTTTCCTGGTCCATGTGTGTCCTTTGTCCCACAGTTTCCTTCCCCCTCACACCCTGAAAGGTGTTTCCCACACACCTGGGGGAACAGCAAGGAGAGTTAGTGTTGGAGGGGAGATGCAGAGGAAGGAGGTGCCATGTGCCAGCAGGGAGCTCATCCAAAAGCCAGGGAGGGAGAAGGGAGGGACCAGGAAGCTCTAGGAGATATTGACAGCCCTGCTTGGCTTTCTGCCCTGACCAGTGGCTTCCCTGGGTTAAAACAGCCAAATAGATTTTTCCAAATCTCATTTATTTTGCCCTAGACATGGGCACGTTTTACCATCCCAAGTGTCTTCAGGAGCTCTGGGTACCCGTCTTTTCCTTTTTCCCCTCTCTCCTAGTGACTCTGCAGTGATCTGGTGCTGCCTCTCTCTGTTGGTTGCCAGCAGGAAAAAGATGACAGGATTAGCCTTCTGTTTTACCAGTTTGTTTTGTCTGACAACTCTGACCTTCTTCTAGTGAGGAGTCTCTAATTAAGGGCAGGAACTAACCTTCTGCTAAAAACCAGCCATGGATGGGTGTGAACTGGCACCAGACACACGCAGAGGGATGAAAGAAGGGCTATTTTGCTCTGCTCTTCCATTCCTGTCCTTTCTGTCCTGCTTTGACCCAAGATTTTGGCCAAGGGAGCTGGCAGCCAAAAGGAAAGTGAGAAGCTGAAGGAGCGAGTTGCCATGTGGCACAATGTGCCAAGAGAAGGTGACATTTACATGCAGTCCTATCACAGCTGTGATGTGCTGGTGGCTTCACCTGGCAGCTGCTCCGTGGAGATCTGACTCTGACTGGGTCAGAACACTGCATGGATTTGCACCTAATTTCTCCCAGCAGCCTGTGCAGAGTTAGCTGTGCTGACTTGCACTGTCCTGTTTGTTTTCTTTCCTGGAAAATGTGTGTAGGAGAAGATAATTTGCCAAGATCCTTCTTGGCCTGAATTCACTCTTACCTGTTGAGAAGACCCACACATTTTCTCATTGGCTGTGTTACCAGAGCCTCACCTCACTGCTACTCCCAGGAACAGCTACAGCTGCACAGTTGCCTGCTCAAGAGTATTAATTTTCAGGAGCATTAATTTAATAAGCATCAAGAAGTTCTCCTGTGGGAAGCTGCCAGGTGGCAGGGCTGCTCCAGGAGCCAGGCAGCCACACCTGCGTTCTCTCCATCACAGCTCAGTGCACATCTCCTGAGACCTGCCAGGACTGCACCACCCCAGGTAGGTGTGTGCCCTCCCTGGCAGCTCCAGACACCCTTCTAGTGAAAAACTCAACCAGGTATGTATTTGCATGGGCTTGTTGCTTGAAGTGGTGGAACACAACAAGTCCTGCAGACCAGACAATCAGATGGCAAAAAATTACAGAGCTGCCTGTTGACTGTGTGTGTGTGCGCGCGCGCTGGAACAGCCTTAAAATGCAACTGTCTGGAATGCAAGGAATTCCATTAAAATGCTATGAAGTGGCAGCAACACCAACCCTGCTGACAGAGCCAGGAAAGAATTACAACGGTAAGTTTCACCTTCTGGCTGGGAGGGCTTCATTTGCTGCCAGCTCCAGGCCAGAGAACATGCAAAGGTTTAGAAAACAAATCCAGATGTAGTAAAAGCAGCCAGCAAAATATTGAAGTGGAGCATCTGGAATCAAGTACTTGGGTTTGCAAATCTGTGCACTGCAGCAGTGTTGAAGAGAGTTTTAAAAGCAGTTTCAGACAAAATGAAGGTTAAAAGGCCCGTTGAACTGCAGGAGTGATGTGGAGTTTTCCAGGCAGTTGTTCTAATTAAGCTTGAACTAAATGGGCTGAATTTTTATCACCTTGTTTGTAAAATGAGTCTCGGTGTCAGTTGGTGTTGGAGCCATGGTCCCACCACACTAAGCATCCCACAGCTGCCTCAGCAGAGTGGAAGAGGTGAACACTTGTGTTTCTCGTGGTGGTTCAGAGCAGTTCTCTGGGGCTGGCGCTGCTGGGCTTCAGTGTTGGATCCCAAGCTCTCCCTTTGAGTTTGAAACAAACCTTTATTCACTCAAGAGTTTCCCTGAGCTGGCAAGGCCTGCCCTCTACTCCTCAAGTTTTGGCTGTTTGTAGCTGCTTTTGCCCATTGACATGAATGTTCTCAAGCAGCTCATTTCCAGCTCCTGAAAGAGATGGAATTTCTCCAGAGCCAAAATGTGACAAGTGGAGGTAACAGAGCTGAGGCTGTGCAGCCAGGATGCAGGTGGGCAGCCTGGCTCTAGGCAGGTGCACACAACTGTACAGAGCAGCAAAACCATCTCATGAAGGTTCCTGGGGTGCTGAGAGCCTGATGGCTGCTGGACAGTCAGCATCCCTATGGCTGGCACTGGAATGCAGTGGGATGGGGCACAGAGGCTGTCCAGCCTTACTGCTGGTTTCAAACTCTGCTGACAGGAATTGTGCTTTTATTTAATTACCGTCCCTCTGCTCCAGAAAAAGAAGTGTTACTGGATCACGAGCAAGAAAAGTTCCTTGGGTTTGATGAGTAAGTGGCTTCTGAGGTGTTCCATCTGCCCTGCCTGCTGCAAGGGTTAACAACACGGGGATAACTGAGCCTGACAGGCGATCCTGGAGACAGACTCCCCGACTGGAGACTGGAGTCACTGAGACCTCCAGGTGCAACCCAAGGCTGGTTGGTTGCCTCTCACGTTGGTGAAATGCCCTCTGTGGAGGCTTGGGTGTTTGCAGGGCTGCATCTCCCTCTAGAGGCAGACACTTGAGTGGGACCATCTTCTCCCACCGGTGTGTCCAGCAGGAGGAGGAAGGGCTGTGGTTTTTGTGATGGAGCTGAGAGTGCAGGCATCTGTTGTATTGAAATTGTCACATCTGCACCAGCAGCACCTTCCAAAGCCGCCTCTCCACATCCAGCAGGATGTCTAAGCCAGCCAGTTTTGCTGCAGGCATGACTGTGAGGGAAGCTGCACCTTCTTTCCACCCCTGCTGGGCAGATGAAGAGCCAGAAGCACCACGAGGGTGGCCACATGCTTGGTACAGCTCACAGGGCTCACACAAGGTTTGCCCTGATGCCAAAG
>NW_009951862.1:194089-199193 GCF_000747805.2 Chaetura pelagica | reverse complement strand
TGAGAATAACACTCTGCAGAAACCAAAACCCACTCCCAGGTGAAAAGTTTCCCCACAGTAACATGCTCCAGTCATGCTCCAGACACGGTGCTCTGAAGTACAAAGGTTTTATTGCAGTGTTCCATGATTTCCAGTACCATTCACTTTGTCCCTGGGTGCTACCCAAGTGCAAGCCATGGGAGAAGGAAGAGCTCAAGGATGGGAACTGGACAACAGAAGGTGTCTGTGCCCTGTGCTTGTGCTGCCTCTTCCCTGGAACTGAGTGTGGAGAAGTTTGCTGCTCTCCCTGGAACAACCTGGTGAGGTGAAATTTTGGTCATGAAGGATTGTCAGTTGTTGGCCTGTTGAGGGTGCTGAAGGAGCAGGAATCAGCAGCCTTTCCTGCTGGGCTTCACTTTAATTCAGGGTTTCTAACAAGATGCCTTTGTACAAAGTACTGTTGAGCTTCTAACTCAGGTTTTGCTGTAAGTACTGGTTTATTTCCATTTTTTTGTTGCTCATTCTCTTTGGTTTATGTAAGCTTTAACCTGCCTGTTTTGAGACCTAACTATCTTAAAAGAGGCAGTACCTCTAGAATTAGCACAGAGTTGCTGCTGGGTACTGACACAGGACAGCTCCTCTCCTCGTGTTGTGTTTCAAGGTCTTTCCAACACTGCTGCTTTGTTTCCATGTCATAAAAATGGTGATTCAGACACCAGGGAAGCCTTCATTTCCTAGGAGAAATTACCCTGGTTGCTTCAGAAATGACCTCTCAACAGAAACCTGACTTTTGAGGAGAGGTGTTTAATACAACTTGTAATGAAGAGTTGGGTGTTCCAGTGGCTAAACCTGGGTCAAGAATCTTTGCATCTTTCTTACTAGTGGATAAGCTTGAGGAAGTACTTTGAAAGACAGGTTTCAGCCTGAGTACCTGCAATTCCCACTGCTGCTAGCAGTCCCTTGGGAGGCAGGCAGCAACACTTCTCTGTTCCTGTTAGGTTGGTGTGCAACAGGGAGGTTGTTACCTTCTAAAACCTTGTGTTACACAGCTCTTGTACAATTAGGAAATAAGGATACATTCCTGGAAATACGTTACATTAAATGACACTAGCGTCTCGCAGAAAACATGTAGCAGGGCCTTTGGGTGAGGCTCATCAGTACCAGCTGGTCTCTCTCCTCAGCCCAGGCCGGGGTCACAGCTCAGTCATGAATCCCTGCAACAGCTGCCTCAAAGGATTGTACAATTGCAGCTTTCCAAAAATGGGATTGTTGCAGCTCTTGGCAGGTTTTCTCCTGCGAGTCAGACTTTTCCTTCCATGTATTCACGGGCTTCCCTCTATCCCTTTTGACAGAAAAGCCACCAGAAGCTCTGTAGCTGCAGCAGGTAGCATTGACAGGAAGAAAACATACTGGTTTTATTTCTGACCAGACCACACAAAACACGGTGTGTAGAAGCTCCGCGGTGCCTCCTCACTGTCATTCCCCAGGGATGCGGAGGAGGCAGCAGAGCTCACATGCAGTCCACAACGTTGCTGGGTCCTTGTCCCACATCCCGGATCTGGCTGCTGAGACAAGAGCAGACAGCCACTCCTGCCCCTGCCCTGCAGTGCGACACGGAGCCCACCAGCTCCCACCTGAAGAAGATGGCAAGAGACAAAAGCAGAGTAAGTTCCTGCCCTGAGCAACCAGGAAGCATTTCTGTTCTGTGCCTGAAAGGCCCCTGGACAGCCCAGCTGTCTGCTCTGCACAAAACCACACTCTGCTGGTTTATTCTGACTCTTTCTCTGGTATATTTAGTGTGAACCAGAAGAAAAATTCTTCTGGAATGAAGGACAGTGGGTGGAGAGGAGAAGCTTCATGTTTACAAGAACAGCCCAGTGACAGATGCAGCTCTCCTGCCTTATTACTTAATGACTCCTCCTGCTGCACACCAATTCTGTTACCTTCTGCTTTCCTTCCACTGCCTTATCAAGCCAGACAAAACCCATGTACATTACCTATTCACCAGGGGGTCAAAGGCTTCCACAGTGTTCAGGTAGGCATTGCCATTATGGCCTCCAACTGCAAAGATCTTCCCCATCAGGGTAGCTATGCCCACACCACCCCTGGGAGTGGTCAGCTCTGCCACGTACTCCCACTTGTTACTGCGGGGGTCAAACCTCTCCACTGAGCTCAGGGGGGAGTTGTCATCAAAGCCACCTGCAAAGAAACCAGCATGTTACCAGTTTGAGCCACTGGTGATATCCAGACTGGTGTTAAAAGGCTGTTCTCTTAGTGTCCAGCTCCATTTATTCACATGAACTTCACAAGCTCCTAAAACTCCATCTGACTGCCAAGAGTGACAATTTGCTCTACTCAAATTGCAAGGAGAGGTGTTACTCTGATTTTTCCCCTTCTATTCATCTTATGTGTGGTTATAATGGAGGTGTTTCTAATTTGGAGTAGAAAATAAACCTTGAGACCAGCAAAAGGATGGTCCTAATTTTATGCTGCCTTAAGCAAAACATAGTATTTTCCAATTACAGCATTGCTTAATATTTAATTGGGCAAAAAAAGGCCTCAAGTAAGACCACAGGGATGTGTTCCCCTTGCTGGGGCAGCTGTCAGAGGAATGTTTATCCTGGCCAGGATAGTTAATTTGCTTCCTAGCAGCTTGTATAGTGCTTTGTTTTGGGGTCAGCATGAGAAGAATGTTGGTAACACTTGTTGGTATTTCAGTTTTGCCAAAGAATGTTTGTGGTAAGTCAAGGACTCTTCAGCTTCGGGTGCTGTGCTGGGTGAGGAGCTGCACAACAACCTGAGAGGGAGCAGAGCCAGGACAGCTGAGCAAAGGGACCCTCCATCCCACAGGATATCAAGTGGGGGGGAGTTGGCTGAGGGGGATCACTGCTTGGGAACTAGGTGGACCCCAGTCAGTGGGTGGTGAGCAGTTTTGCTGTGTCACATGTTTGATATATACTATTATTATAATAATCATCTTTGTTCCCTTGTTTAAGTTTCTCCTCCTCCATGGATGGATTCCAGCCAAGGATGGGTGTGAACTGGCACCAGACACACGCAGAGGGAAGGGAAGGGTGGTGCTCAGTGTTGGCTGGAGGTCACCTCCACCAAGGCAGAGCTCTGCAGCCACCACTACAGCCCTCCTGGCATCTTCCTCCCTCAGGAAAGCAGGTAAATGCAAGGTAGAGCAGAACAAGGCAGGCCTAGGGCAGCCAGCTGTGGAGTAAGTGTCACCACCATGTGAAAAGCTGCTATAGTCTACACTCAGAACAGAACTAGAGTGCTTAAGAAGTGTGTGAATTTAAGACTCATTTTCCTAGAAGGAAACTCAAGACTAGTGAGTCTTAAGAGAATTTTCAATGTACTGTTCTGACCAGTACAGGCCTCCTGGAATGTGGGTCAGGAGCTGCTTTGTACCCTAGACTACTAAGCCCTGGTTGTGCTTGCTTTCTTCTCCTGCCTGAGAACACAAAGCCCAGGTCAGGTCTGTCTGTTCCCTAGTTCCTCCAGCACCAGCAACCTCTTCCAAAGGCCTGTCCTTGGCAGAGACAGCACTACCAAAAGCCACCTGCCTACTCACCCACAACGTACAAGCAGCCATGGAGCTCACTGACCCCATTGCCAGCTCTTCTCTGACCCATCTCCTTCACTTCCATCCACTTATCCAGATGGGGATTATATTTCTCCACACTGGAAAGAGATGCTACCCCATCATTGCCACCCACAGCATAGACATGGCTCTGGAAAAGCAGAGAGATTAGTTGTCATGTGTTTACTGGGCTTTTCAGAAGCAATGTTAAAATTATAGGGGGGGAAAAATGGTATATTCATAAGGTCCTAATAATTTTATTTAATGTCAACAACAGACTTAATTGGAAGATAAAGTAAGTTAATTAAGGAAGTGAAAAAGCTAAGTAGTGTTGCAGATGTTTTGCGAAGTCTATATGGTGCCAGGGGGGTGAAGGTACAGGTGTCTTCAGAGCTTTTAAACATAGTGACCAACTTCTGAAAGAGACATGAAGCTTGGTGGTGTTAGAAGGGTCCTGGTACTTGCTCCCAGCACCTGTTGAATCAGAGTGCAGTTCTGTTTGATGTGAGTGCTCTCCTCAAGGCCCTCCCCTTGTGCACAGCTCCACAGCCTTTGCATGACTGGAGGTGCTCAGACCCACCACCTGCGTCTCATTGATCTTGTGCTCTGCTGTGTAGAAGCAGCTTGAAAAGCAGGTTTGATTCTCAGCTGACACCTGACTAGGGGAGTGTGGGGGGGAAACAGTCACTTACCAGGAGGGCTACAGAGCCAACTCCTCCCCTGGGAGTGTTCATGGGGGCCACTGTGCTCCACCGGTCAGAGTCGATGTCGTATCGCTCCACGTCGCTGAAGCAGGTGTTGTCATCCAGCCCCCCAATGGCATAAATGGGGCCACCCAGGGAGGCCAGAGCAATTCCTCTCCTGAAGAAAAACATGGGGTCCATCATAGAATCACAGATTGGTTTGAGCTGGAAGGGACCTTAAAGATCATCTAGTTCCAACCCCCTGAATGGGCAGGGACATCTCCCATCAGACCAGGCTACTCCAAGCCCCATCCAACCTGCCCTTCAACACTGCCAGGGATGGGGCAGCCACAGCTTCCCTGGACAACCTGAGTCAGGGTCTCACCACCCTCACAGCAAAGAATTTCCTCCTCATGTCCAACCTCAATCTCCCCTCTTCCAGTTTTAATCCATTCCCCCCTTGTCCAAAGCCCCTCCCCAGCTTTCCTGGAGCCCCTTCAGGCACTGGAAGGTGCTCTAAGGTCTCCCTGGAGCCTTCTCTTCTCCAGGCTGAACACCCCAACTCTCTCAGCCTGTCTCCAGAGCAGAGCTGCTCCAGCCCTCTGTCTTCACGGCCTCCTCTGGACTCTCTCCAACAGCTCTACATCCTTGTGTTGAGGACTCCAGACCTGGGCACAGCACTGCAGGTGGGGTCTCACCAGAGCAGAGCAGAGGGACAATCCCCTCCCTGGCCCTGCTGCCCACGCTGCTCTTGCTGCAGCCCAGGACAGGGTTGGTTTCTGGGCTCCAGCGCACGGTGCCGGCTCGTGTTGAGCTTCTCGTCCACCATCTCCCCCAGGTCCTTCTCATCTCA
>NW_009951862.1:177484-193420 GCF_000747805.2 Chaetura pelagica | reverse complement strand
GGGACAATCCCCTCCCTGGCCCTGCTGCCCACGCTGCTCTTGCTGCAGCCCAGGACAGGGTTGGTTTCTGGGCTCCAGCGCACGGTGCCGGCTCGTGTTGAGCTTCTCGTCCGCCATCACCCCCAGGTCCTTCTCATCTCAGCAGTTCTCAAGCCATTCTCCACCAGATTTGTAATTATGGGATTGCCCAGATCCAGGTGCTGGATCTTGCACTTGAACTTTCTGAGCTTGACATGGGCCCACCTCAAGCCTGTCAAGGTCCCTCTGGATGGTCACCTTTCCCTCCAGTTGTTGACCCCACCACACAGCTTGGTGTCATCAGCAAACCTGATGAGGGTGCACTCAATCTCTCAGTGCAAATTCTTAACAAAAGGGAATTGGAAAGACCCACCAAGTGCAGTGTGACCCAACTGGCCAGGGGAGGAGAAAATTATTTGCCAAGGGTTGTGAGGCCCTGGAACAGCTTGTCCAGGGCAGTGGTGGAGTCAGCATCCCTGGAGAGACACTTGAAGCTTTTTAGATGTGCTGCTCAGGGCTCTGGTTTAGCAATAGCCTTGGTAGTGCTGGGTTAAGGGTTGGACTTGATGATCTTACAGGTCTTTTCCAGGCAAAACAATTATGATCCTATATTGAAAGGCAAACCCATGCCAGATGTTACTATGAAACTTCAGCAAGGTTTAACCGCAATTTTTTCCTTTCTCTCACTTTCTATTAAGTCTGTGTTAAAAAATCTACCAGATTTTTTTCTGCTGTATCTACCAATATGAGAGTACAATCAGTAAGTATGGTCTAGAGTGTAAGCATTAACTTTCTCCTTTACCTAACAAGACAGGAGACACATCATTTCACCAAGAACCTTCCTGTCTCACTACACAGAGGGCAGGTTCACCAATCCCAAGGCAAGAGCAAGGGAGGCACCATCTTTCTATAGAGCAGATATTGTGGTAACATCCTGGGCTTATCTTCAATTGCCACAGCAGAGGACACAGACACCACCAATGGTGGCAGGTTTTTTCTCTACCAAGTGTTCTGACAGCACCTCCATCCATGGGGGGAGTGGGGTGCAGCCAAGGCACAGCAGCCTTGTCATTTACCAAAACACAGAGTAAGAAACATCACAGAAATCTAGGGCTGGTGTTTGCTGAGAATACAGTGGCAGGAGGGAGGAAGAGGAGCAAGAAGCCACTTCCAGAAGTCTGGGTCTTGGATAGGTCACAGATACAAACAGCTTTAGGACTAGGCTGTGCTCAATGTCTTACTTCAACTTGTACATGATGCTTTTTAGAAACAACAAATGACAAACAGAATGGAGAATTAAGGAGGTTGACTTAAATGACAGCAGAAACAAAAAGTTAGATATGTGTCCAGTAGGTCCTTAAAATAATCTTAAAACGTCACAAGGCAAGACAAGTCCTCAGTCTGACTCCCAGTGTTTTAGTGCTTCTGGCCTTTTGTGGCAAAGATGCCTTTGGCAAAGGCCTTCTGGCCTTTTGTGGCAAACACACAGGCAGCTGAGGGCTTCCTGGCCTTGAAGGATCTCACTGTTATGTTCTGCTGGCTTGCATCTTGTCCATGCTCAAAAAAAGAGCAAAAAACCCCACATAACCAGTTAATCAGTTTTAAATTCTTTGTTGGGCATAACAGAAAGGCCCTAGATGTCAGAATGTAAGCACAGCTGGAGTAGGAGAGCTCTCTACTTCAGAAGCCAGCCACAGCACCAAAACAAAAAGGTAAGAGGGACAACAAAGCCAAACAAACACAGCCAATGTTGCAAGTCCAGGGCCTCTCCTTAAAGAGGTGGGTTATGTAGTTTTGCACTAGTAAGATACATGCATCTTTGTGCATGTTTGTGATGTCTGCCAGTGTGTGATGGATATTTCTGTTTGCTTTATAGACAGTAAAAAAGGGTGTTTGACAGCATAAAATCCCAAAATAGGAGGAGAAAAGTCCTAAAAATGGCAGTTTGGAAAACCAACTAATAGCAGGACAGACATGATGTTTTTCAGCAACAGCAAGAAATGATACATCACAGACTAGGACTGAAACTTGGACACATACCTCTTTGTGTTCATTGATGCCTTCATCATCCACTTGTTTGTGAGAGGATCAAATACTTCCATGCTTCCCAAGTGTTCATTTCCATCATGTCCACCTACTGCATAGACTTTACCTGAAACACATCCACATATTTCAGTACCAAGATTGCTTGGCAGCATTTTGGTTTTCCTTTCTGCAACATCCCTGCTTATGTGGAGATAAAAAGCTTAAAGGTTAAAGTTTTCACATGTTTCCAGTATCAGGATTTTAATAAGTATACATTTTATATTTTTATATGCAGTACTCAACCAAAGATCATCAAAAAAGGTCCCTGTTCTGCTGCAGCAACACAAGGTCTGCCATGTATAAAGAAAAATGGCACCATGGGTGAGAAACTGCTCTGGACTGCACAGACCTGGTTTCTGAAGATGGGAGAGCCAGAAATTAAGATAGGTCTGCTCTTGGGAGAGTTATGGTCTTAGTGCTGTGCCTGTATTGCTCTAAGTATGAAGGGTATGGGTACTATCAAATTCTGCCTGACTCTGCCATGTAAGGCCATGTTTTCTACATGGATTAAAATAATCACCTATTCAGACTTGAGGCTATAGAATAGTTTGGGTTGGAAGGGACCTTTAAAGGTCACTCAGTCCAGCCTCCTTTGCAGTGAGCAGGGACACCTCCCACTAGCTTAGGTTGCTCACAGCCCCATCCAACCTGCCCTTGAACATTTCCTGGGCCAGGGCATCTACCACCTCTCTGGGCAGCCTGTTCCAGTGTCTCATCACCCTAATTGGAAAAAAAAAAATCTTCCTTATAACTAGTCTAAATCTACTCTCAGTTTAAAACCATCATCCTTTGTCACGGGCAACAGGCCCTGCTTAAGACTGTTCCACCTTTCTTATAAGCCCCCTCTAGGTATTGAAAGGCTGCAGGCAGGTCTCCGCAGAGCCTCCTGCAGGCTGTGCAACCCCAGCTCTCTCAGCCTGCGGTCCTGTCTTTTCCAGAAGCATGTTCTCAGATTGTTTCAGAATCAAGACGCTTCATCTAAGAAGCTTTTCTAAACTGAAGAATATCCAACAGGCCATTGCAAGACATTTATTTCTAGCAAAAGTACCAATTCCAGCACAAGGAGGAAACAAGTGCCTCTTGCATAGGGTTGCCTGAATAGGATTACTGACCTCCCACAGAGATCACCCCCACGTGCCTTCTCCTGCTGTTCATTTCAGGGCCAAAGAACCAGTTGTTCTTGCTGACAGAGTAACATTCAATGCTGCGAAACGGGTCCCCAGATCCACCTCTGCCACCCACACAGAACAGCACACCTGAGGGAGACAAAAGAGGTTTCCAGAACCCTAGCAGGAAGATGGGGGATCAAGTTGCAAAGCAGAGTGAATGGAAAATTATGGAATCCCAAAGTCCCATTTGTCTTCAAGGGGCACAGTCATTGCCCTGTGTAACTGGATGCTGGATTTTGGCCTTTGCTTGGCAAGCTGCTCTGGCAATTAACTCTCTCTTTTGCTCTTGTAAAAACAATGGCTATTTTAAACACACTTCTTGTGATTTTTTATTTTTTTTTGCTTAGGGAGTTAATCAGCTTGTTACATATAACAACGTAAACATCAGGAATTGCAGTCTAATATTCATCACTCACTTGTGGTATAGGTTAGCCAAAGAGCTTAAAAGTTAGCTGAACCTTCTCACACCAGAAGCTAAGTGTCCATTGGTTTTGGTCTAGCTTTCAGTGTACTGCCTCCACATAACAGACTTAACAGTTCTACATTTACTAGAGAGAGAGCCAATCAGGATAATTAACACATTGAGGACAGAAAATGACTGCTACAGTTACCTGCTAGGAAAACACAGCACATGACCTAATTACCAGTGAGGCACACAGTGGCTTTCCCAATTCTGCATTAAGTCAGTAACAACCATTTATACCAAGCTACCTAACACTGCACACATGTGCCACCTTTTCTCCACACCACTCCCTACTGGATAATCAGACACACATTTAATTACCAGCAGTCTGCTTCCTTGGTGTTGTGCGAATGGAGTACTCAAAGTCTGGCACTGCCCTGCTGCTCAGGTGAAGGTGGTAGTTTCTTGCTTCATCCAGCAAATCCCTACATTTTAGATTCTGCTTGACAATCTCTTCCTTGGCCACAACACCCATTAGGAAACAAATGGGCAAGAGAGGCAGCAGCACCTGACAGAAATGAAGACAGTTGGAGTAACTGGCTGAACTGACTGAGTCTCACCATTCACAGTGACACACACAGAACAGATGGCAGCTTCTGAGCCAGCTGCCAGCCCCATGCTCTTCCCTTTTGAAAAGAGTGACTTTCATAGTTGGTTTTGGGATTTTTTTTTTCCCCCAGCATAACAGAAATAGGAACAGTTCTTTTGAGTGACAAATGTTTGCTTACAACCATTGGCGCTTCAGCAGCAGTGGATAATTGTCCCTTGGCTCAGGCTGAGTTGAGGAAGGATTACAAAAAAATCAACTGAAAAATAGGTTGAGAGCAAATTGTTTCCTTCCCCAAATCCTTCCTGTGGTTCCACAAAGAGGGCTGGTGAGCAGGCTAGGGAATGGAATGCTCCTTCTGGGTGAGGCTAGAGGCAGTCACTGCCCAGAGCAACCCCTGGTGATGGGGCACATCTGGAACAAGGTCAGCCTGGCCAAGACTGCCTTCTCCTCACAGCCATTTCTTTCAGCAAACCTTCTATTTGTCCTTGGGATGGAAACAGTGAGGAATATGGAGTATAATCGGGCAGAAAGGTATTAGCAGGAGGGGAAGTAAAACCACCCTCTGACTTCCCAAGTTTTGGTATCAGTGCTCTCAAGCAGCTCAGCAGTCATGGTGAAAGAGACTATCCTGAGAGCTGCAGGATGGTGCTGTTCTACAGCTGAGTGTCCCTCTCTTCAGGCAAGCATCTCTACTTGTTCTTCATTGCCACTTGCTTTTACTCCCATTTCTTCCTTTGCTTTGGTTTGGCTTGGCTTATGTTAGGCTGATTAAGAGCAGCACCATAGCCCTGCTAATCAACTCATGAGGTTAGTGCTGGAGAAAGAACTCAAAGCTAACAAATTCAGGACCTCATTATAACAGTTTAACTTGTAAGGCTGATTATGATGTGGACAAGAAATATTAAGAAGCCTAGTCCTGGTTTTCTAAATCAAGGCTCCATACAGTCTTGCAAACAACTCATATTTACAGGAAGGAGTTTACTTTTTTCATTGCTTTTTTCTAGACTCAGGTGTCCATGAATAGAATAAAGCTGTTAACCTGCTAACTCAACTGGACAAACATCCCATTTATTTTTTTAAATCTCAAATAATACTGTTTGTACCAATAACCTCATGCTAGTCTATGTGAAACAGGAGGTTCCTGGAAGACAGAGTTGTCATCTTTTACCAGGAAATGTGAAAAATGAGGCATGCAGACAATGACAACAGTAGGTTAGTGGACCTTTCATTATTCACATGACACAAGTATTGGCAGTTCTGTCAAATGCAAAATATTCAGGTTGGAGTTCAGTGACAACTGAAACAGCCCAGTTGATCATACCTGCTAAGATGCATGGGATGTTTTGCAGTGCATGGCATGCTCCCCCCTCCTCCCCTAGCACAGGTGAGCCATACCTGCCTCAAGTACTGTATTTTAAACTCCCACAACCACCACAGATGGAGCTAGAAGTACCTAACACTGGCAGGAAGAGGTCCAGTGGGTGTTCAAAGAAGTTCAGCTTGTCCAGCTGAGAGACTTCTTGCAAGCTGTATGTATTTATTTCAGAAGCAGTGGACTTGCTTCAAGCCTAGATAATTAAACTGCAAACTCCTTTCAGATCCTACAGATATGACTAACGGTGCTTGTCTAGTGAGCAGTCAAGGGTCAAGCTTAGGTTTCCTAGCCTGCTTGCTGGGCTAACACATAGAATCATTGAATGGTTTTGGACAGCTTGCTCTTTTGTTAATTAAATACACTGAATATTCTACATGTAGCATGACTTGATATGACATCTCCATTACTAAGTAGCCATCTCCATGGCTACTTTCCTAGCCTTTGCTCTCCTTTCTTACATACAAATACCAGTGAGGGAAGGGAGCATTCCAGGCTGCAGTTACACCAAACCAAGGGAAGTGATGGTTTTATGTTCTCCTATCTGTGTAAATCTAAGAAGTCTGTGCTCTAACACAGATCCACCTTTCTCTTGGCTCCCAAGCCACCAGTGAGCACAGAAACTGGAGAAGACTACTTCTTCCTGATGCTGGAGATCTAACCTGCCTCCCCTGACAGCTCACAACTGAGAACACCAGGTGAGCCACCGACTACTGAGACACCTTGAGCTCCACCCAAGTGGGTTATCCAACTAAAGCAGCCCGGAGGGAGGGAAGGTGCCTCCCTCTGCCCTACCTGTGCCAGTATTTCATCCAGCCACGTGGCGTGATGCTGCGGGTTGGCCAGCAGCCACTTGATGGCAGCGTTGTAAACTTGTTTTTCGTTCTCGATATTCAGGTCGCTAGAGGACAGGAGCTTATGGAGGTGCTGGGGGGACACGCTGACAAAGTCCTCACACTCCACCACCTCGGCGAAGTGTTCGCAGGCAAACTGGTCAGCCATGGCCATCAGGTCAATGCGGTTGTGGCTCTCTGCAAACGCCCTGACTGCCAGGCAGTTGGAGGGATGGAAGTGCAGCTTCATGTATTCACAGCACGCCTTGGCCACCAGTTCCACCTGGAGAATGCAAGCAGCATACAGGAGAGGCTGGACATTGTCCACTGTCAGGGTGAGGCGGGAGGAGTACACGAACTTCACCAGGTCCTCGATCGCGTCGCCGTCAAAGTCCCTGATCTCGATCAAGGTCTGCTTGGCTTCAGCCATCTCTGACAGAAACATGGCTCTAAAGTAAGGGATGACACAGGCCAGCACCAGTTTGTGGCAGGAGATAAGCTTTGAACCAACCTGGAAAATAAAGAAGCAAAACCCCCAAGCTTTCACTGGAATGTCATCTGCAGCTGGGAAAGGAGGGGCAGTTGAGCTACCATAAGAATTCTGAACCTGATCTGCACTGAGTTACTGCAGTTTGTTCAAACAAACTTATTCCATCTGCCCTGTATTTCTGACTTTAGATCAATGCATCCCAAGTTGTCACCTTATGGTAATAGCACTGATGCACTGAATGTGCTTTTCTTTAACAGCCATGTCCTAGTTTTTATATGAAACATCCTTAGGAACCTTCTAGGTGCACCTTGGAGACAGGAGTAGACTATTAGGCTTGTTTGGTTTATGTGTATTTAGATGCTTTAAGCAGGGAGGAATTGTAAAGTGACATTATTAGACTGCTTAATTGAAAACCTCTGAGCTTTCACTACTGCTGAGTTGATAATGCTGTTTGTAGAAGCAAAATAATGTAAAACCACAGTAATAACAGCTCTTACAGGGATTATTAAAAGTATTAAAGAGTTTTAGAAGCTGTTTTGCCACAAAATTATCCTACTCCCCATGACATCAGAGCTCCTTTCCAGCTACTATCATATATATACAATCATATTCTGAGAGCTAAGAGCTAGATTTTTCCCTGTTAATATCTAATAGTAAAAGTGGTAAGCAAACCATTTATCCTAAGGGCATTTGTTGCAACCTGTTCTTGGTATAGGAGCCACACTTAATTATTTAAGAAAAATATATTATCTCGCACTACTAACATGTCTAACTAAGCCATACCTGGTATTTGCAGGTGTTGACAACCAGTGCTGCTAGCTATGAATTGGTTGTCATCAGGATGTAAGTAATATACAAAGACTGCAGTAAAGCAATGCTATGCCAGAATCATAAAACTGGTTTCCTCCTCCTCTACTCTTTGAACATAATTGTCTGGGTTTGGTTGTTTTTTTTTAAACTTTCTTTGAGAATGCTGGAGGTTAGATCTGCTCCAGAAATCCTGTTTGCCATGAAAGATCTAGCAGAGCAACAAAGAATGCAAAAACAGAGATAAAATTGGGCATTGAAGTGAGGACAAAGAGGCTACAAGGAGCTGAAACTGCACAGTAAGACACTGATCAACTGTGGGAGCTTGCTTAGAAAGCAAGTTAGGTGACATGAAAGTCATGTACTTCTTCTTTTGGACTGTCAGTATCTTAAGTGTTTCCATTTAAGTTCTAAACTTCCTGAATATGAAAAAAACGCAACCCATAAGCCTATCTAGAGGTGCCTCAGATGCACCAGGTATTCTGTGGCTTCCATGCCCCTGCCCAAAATCACAGCCACCTTCAGCACCCTTGTCTGTAGCTGAACCTTCAGACTGGTAAACACAATGGATGTGTGACTATCACCTTCAGTGTAACATCACAGAGCTCTCCAGCTTCAAAGAAGTGAAGAAGAGAGCTATGAAAATCCTTCCAAGCCTCATTTGCTTCAAATACAAAGCTGTCATCTTCACCATCATTGCTGGAAGACCTGGGCTGCTGCTGCTGCCGCCTTTTTCCCTTTACCGGATGTTCTTTTGCCTGCTCTGGAACCATGGATTCTGAAGCCATTGGCTCTTTTCTTCTTTCACTGTGTGAAGAGTCAAAAACCTCTGGCACAACAAAATCCAGTCCATCAGGAGTGAAGGCCTAAAGTGCAGTTAAATTCTGCTTATCTTCCTGTTTGAAAAACAAAGACAAAACACAAAAAAAGCAGATGAGACATTAGGTACTGCGAGTATCTAACACTGATGATGTTATAAACCACAGAATCCCAGACTGGTTTGGGTTGGAAGGGACCTTAAAGATCATCCAGATCCAACCCCCCTGCATGGGCAGGGACACCTCCCACCAGACCAGGTTGCTCCAAGCCCCATCCAGCCTGCCCTTCAACACTTCCAGGGATGGGGCAGCCTTGTACATTTAAGCAAAATATAAAAAGCTTTTACAGAACTAGAGACCAAGAATTTACAATTACAGAAAGACCTTGGAATTAAAATAATTTCCTTTTATCTAGCAAACTTCTAAATCCAACAGATTGATATTTAAAGCATGAACATGAGTGTTTGTTACACGTAAGTTTGCTCCCGCTGGCTTTTATTTTAGACTGTGTTCACCCAGCTTAGCTGAAGATATTTAAGGTGTCTAAGATTTGTACAGCTTGGCTCAAAGGAATTTTAGCTGTACAAACATCCCAGCTTTCCTAGGGCTGAAAGATGAATCCTGGATACTCGAGACAATGGGGAGAAGGGTTTTTCTGCTTCTGTCAGTCAAATATTTTACTCTTCTTGTTACTGTGGGATTCAGTTACGTCAACCTTGAAGTCCACCTTTTTAGTCACAAATAGATGTTGTGCAACAGGGAAAGTTTCCAGCCCAGTAGTGCATTTTAAGTTTCAGCTCGGTGTTTCTAAAAGCTGTTAAAGCCAACTCAGTGAGATTTCCACTGTGTATCCACATGCTGTGAGATTATGAAGCACACAAGAAAAAAAGGAACACTGCTCGAAAGCATGGAGCTACTGATTCAGCAGGCAAACTGCAGTTCTGTTAGATTCTGGCAAGGCAAGCAAATGAGTTTGTAAGGTGTTAAGACAAAGTCACTGAAGAGCTTATTTATCATAGAATCACGGAATGGTTTGGGTTGGAAGGGATCCTAAAGGTCATCTAGTTCCAGCATGGGCAGGGACACCTCCCACTAGACCATCTGTATCTGATGCTTATAGAAAGGTCTTGGAGGTGCTGAGCTCTCATTTGGAAGAAGTCAAGTGCATATTTGGATTTATTAGTTTAGGACAAACTAAGTACACACTTAATATTGCAGGGAAGAAAGGAGAAACAGCCACAGATAGAAGAAGCACATGTACCAGGCTGCCCCATCCCTGGAAGTGTTGAAGGGCAGGTTGGATGGGGCTCTGAGCAACCTGGTCTGGTGGGAGGTGTCCCTGCCCATGCAGGGGGGGTGTAACTAGATGGTCTTTAAGGTCTCTTCTAAAAGCTGTTAAAGCCAACTCAGTGAGATTTCCACTGTGTATCCACATGCTGTGAGATTATGAAGCACACAAGAAAAAAAGGAACACTGCTCGAAAGCATGGAGCAGTGCAATTCAGCAGGCAAACTGCAGTTCTGTTAGATTCTGGCAAGGCAAGCAAATGAGTTTGTAAGGTGTTAAGACAAAGTCACTGAAGAGCTTATTTATCATAGAATCACGGAATGGTTTGGGTTGGAAGGGATCCTAAAGGTCATCTAGTTCCAGCATGGGCAGGGACACCTCCCACTAGACCATCTGTATCTGATGCTTATAGAAAGGTCTTGGAGGTGCTGAGCTCTCATTTGGAAGAAGTCAAGTGCATATTTGGATTTATTAGTTTAGGACAAACTAAGTACACACTTAATATTGCAGGGAAGAAAGGAGAAACAGCCACAGATAGAAGAAGCACATGTACCAGGCTGCCCCATCCCTGGAAGTGTTGAAGGGCAGGTTGGATGGGGCTCTGAGCAACCTGGTCTGGTGGGAGGTGTCCCTGCCCATGCAGGGGGGGTGTAACTAGATGGTCTTTAAGGTCTCTTCCAACCCAAACTGGTCTGTGATTCTGTGAAGGGAGCTCCCAATATGGCAATATCAAATTAGTGTATGGAAACACAAGAGCAAGTCAGTTACTGCTCCTCAGATAAAAAGAGGTTTCTGTGACACATTAAAAATTAACATGTTTAATACAATTTTAAGAAAATATTCAGATAGAGGTAGTATGTCACACCTTCATTTTGATGAGACTCTGTGACAGATAATGTATTAGATAAGATTTTTATTCTTCCCCCAAGTCATCAATTCAGGAGCATCTTATTTCTGTGAGACATCTCAAGCTGCCAAATCTTTTTAGATACCTATCCACAAATCCTCCACTTGTCTTCATTAAGAGTTTTCAAACAAATCATCATCTACTATGGAAAGTACCAGCTGTAGCCATAAGACAACTGTAAAGCTCACTCTGAAGGAGGGCCACGTCACTGTAGAGATCCAGAAACAGCCCTGTTATGAATTATATTGTTTATTTAGGAAAAAAAAAATCCAAGGAATTTCACAATTGGACTCACTCTTATAGTTAACTGCTGTGAAGAACCCATCTTTATCAACAGGATGCACTGCTGCAGTTATACACAAAGTAATACTACAGAGGTAAAACACAGTATTAAGATAATATACTGAAGATACTGTAATACAACCTATCATGATCCAGACAGAGGGAGAGGACAGATGTTTCATTTGTAGCAAATACTGCTTTGGGCTGATCTGAATGCTTACTTCTAGGCCTTTACTGTTCTCAGATTTTAGATGGAACAGAAATGAGTTTTAGTAGCACTCAAATCAAGATACTAAACTCTGGAAATCAGAAGGTCATACAGAAGCCATGAAGGTCAGGATAGTTCAACTCCAAACCTACTCCTTCCCAGTCAAAGTGGAATGCTTAATATTTTAGTCACTGCACAGCCTTAAAGGGGGAGCATATGAAAAGCCCAAGAATGTGAAGTTACATTTTCACATCCTGAATTATACAGAAGTTCACTAGCTTAAGAACCACTAGCTAGGAGGATTGATCAGCATTCAGGTTAGCGTGCATGATGCTCTGTTAGTTATGCAAAAAGACCCCAAAACTGAGTGAGAAGAGCCATTTACACATTTGCTCCCCAAATCAACAATAATGCAACAGTAACATCCAGCTCCTTGAGATTAGTTTAGTACTGGTGAACGCTGCAGACTTACACAAGGACACACAGTCTTTCTTCTCTAGAACAAAGAGTTCTACAACTAAGAGTGTAAGTGACCACCACAGGAAGTGACTGACTCTAAGGAAACTAAAGGAAGTGGCTCATTCATAACGTCTGTTACTCCTTGTAGACACTCCTTGCTCAACACTTTCCACCAAGGAATAACTGTCTGACTGAATAAAACAAACCACATGTTTGTTTATAGCTCAACATTGTTTGCTGAGAGCAAGTCAGCAATTTTCTTGTTCAAGGTAAATATTTAAAAACATTGATGATGTCTGCTGTTCCCAGAGTGCAGCTGGGAGCTGGAATTCCAGGCTCCAGAGCTGGTATTCTGGTCCTCAGGCAAGGGGTTGAGGACCCCCTCCTAGCTCTTCCTCACTATCAAACTTAGCAAATCAAGCAGGAATGGAAGGTCAGAGCACAAGCACCTTCTATCTGCTGCTCTTTGGATACCAGTACCATCCTAAAGTGAAATGATTTTGATTCAGACATGTCAGCTAGATCTGAAACTGAATTAAGTGTAAAATTCCTCAAGTCATGTAGAATATTTATTTCAGCAGAGGTAAAATACCTCAAATAATTTTGAAACAAAAAGAAATGGAAGGCATTGGACAGTAGCAGGACATGAATGAACATCACTGTCATGAAGTTAAATCCCAGGAATCCTGGCTGACAAGCCAACATAGATGTTGGAGTACATGGCATCCTCCCCTGTCAGTTACCATGAGAGACAGTTCCCCAGAAAGAGAGGATTGCCCTTGTTCTTCCACTGACACCTGGGCGGAAGACACTTCAGTGCTACAGAACAGAAGCAAAACCAACGGAAACAAAACCTCCCACTATAACCCCAACTAAGCAGTGTTCAGATGAGAGGTCTTCCTGTACCCATAAATCCAACACTTGTTACAAGCAGTGGCACTGAATTTGGAAAGAAGCAGGCACAAGTCTGGCAGAAATCAAGATACAGGTCAGGTGAAGCTTCACTAACAACCCTGTGTGGAATCTAGTTGCCCACCCCCAAGATGAACAAAAGCCACCTCATCATCTATGCAGAGGAGGGCAGTGATCCTCCCTCTGGAAACAAAAGTTAACTGAAGGAGATGAGAAATTTGCCTCCTGGAAATGCAGAGTGTGTAGGAGCCCTGTGAGGTTCTGCAGGTGACCTGAGTGCAAACAGACTGCAGGCATATAAATATGTACAGGTGTGCATGTGTGGCTCTGTCAAACTAAGTTGTCTAACACAGAGCCTGATGATGACAGAGCAGGTGATCATCCTGTGCTGCTGACCACAAGATTAGATAAGGATATGCAGTGACAAGTTCTCCACTTTAATCTAGCCAACAGAACAAGTCTAGCTGTTGCCCTGTGTTGCACGAAGGAAACATTTGAAAAGAGGGCAGCTGGCAGAGCTAAGGGAGACAGAGGGAGAGAAGTGAGAGAGGCAGGAAGCAGCTGCAGTGCAAACTGCAGCCAAG
Organism: Chaetura pelagica; assembly: GCF_000747805.2. NCBI lineage: Eukaryota > Metazoa > Chordata > Aves > Apodiformes > Apodidae > Chaetura > Chaetura pelagica. The sequence continues at coordinate 180,176 of NW_009951862.1, read as the reverse complement.
CAGCAGCTTTGGTAGGAACTGCACCATGCAGATGTTGGCTGTTCAGTCTGGTTACAGCTGCACCACCAAGAAGGAACACAGGGGTGAGGAGAGGGGGGGACTGACAGACAAAATAGTGGTGGAAAACGTCAGTGCTCTCCCCTTCTCCATCCACCAGTGCCATCAAGAGTTATAGAAACCCACGCAACACTGCTCAGATGCTCTTGCTAATTAAGTCAAATCAAGGTTTGAAAACAGGGGAAAAGTTCAAGTTAAACACTATTACAAGTCTTAGCTTACTGTGATTTTCAGCAGAAAGTTAATTTAACAAGGAAAAAAAAACAAACAAACCCCACAGACAGAAACCACACATCTAACTGGTTTAGCTTGTTTCAAACCACAAGGCTTCCTTGTGTAGAAATCCATAAAAAATGTCTTAAGACTAAGACAAAATTTCTAGATCCTTTCAGTACTTCAAAGGTTCTTTGCAGCAAAAGCTTCAAATTTTTATGGTTTTGTGTTACTTGTCATACAGGTAGTTCAGACAAGTGAAATGGGTAGAGTTGACACCATCTTTCATCTGCTCCTATAACCAAAGCCTCATTTGTGCCATAAACATGCTAACCATGAACAAGGACTGCTTGGAAAAATGCAACAGAAAAAAGGACAGAAAAGTTGTTTTGTGGAGCACAAAAACCAGAGTCAGATAAAATCTCACTTTGAAAAGAGTTCTCCCTGGCAATCCCTTAATCCTGTTTTGAGACAGCTTCTTCTCTGCTTCCCTTGATCCAATATATGAATATGCTCCAAGTTCTACTGAGGCTTAATCCCAGCTTCCATCAAACCTCAGAAAAGCCAGCTGTCTTCTGGGCTTTATGGGATGACAGGTTGGTTGACTATTTTGCATCACCCAAACCAACCAACCTACCTACTATGCCAGGAGGTGCTTAAACTGGATTTACCTTTGCTTCAGAACAACCACCAAAACCCATGAGAAGCCCCAGAACAGCAAAGAAGGACTCTGCTTTGCAGCTACAGGTGTACTTAGGAAGGGATTTATTTATGCAAGGTAACCTTGGGAAACAAAGAAAGCAAAAGAAAAACCACTGCACATCTGTGCAATTCTTGGGAATGTAGTGAAGTGTTGATTGATATGTAATAAAAAAATTTAACTAGTACTTTACATTTGTAGGAACACAGAACATAGGTCTTTACCAAGCAGAGGCACTAATTGTTTCCTCTGATGGACCCAATGAAATAGAACATTAGTTTTATGGTTTTCACAGCACTGTTTGGTCCAGCCCTATGTGGGAGTATAAAGGGAAAGCAAGATAATTTCTAAGTCATTTGCCAGCTGCCTTTTATCCTGGCCATGTAAGTCAAGGCATGGTACCCAGCAGAGCATCCCAGAGCTGTAGTCAAACATCATTTCCCACACACCCACCAGGCCCACCCTCTCAGAGCTCTCTGCCAACAACAACCATCATATTCTCTCTCTCATCTAGAGATCCACTGAGGCTGCAGCCTCATGCTTCACTCATAAGTCAAACAGTTCAAACCACAAGGCAATCTCATCTTCCTTTTGTTCCAAGAGCTGTAAGGCTCCTTCAAAAATCTGTTTGAAATCAGGAGGGGGCAGAGGTAATACAAAATAAAACAACTCAAGAAGCTGTAATGCAGGTATTATTACAAAATCTGGTGAAGCCTGCTGGGGAAGAACAAAGACTCTGGCTAAGATGGTACTGATGCCTGGCATCAAACTGGCAGGAATGACACAACGACTGCGTCCTCTGGTGACCACACTGATTAAACAAGCTTCTACAAAGAAAACTGGATGCCAGGCTACTGACACCTTGGTAACAATTTATAAACAAACCAAGTCATGAGTACATCACTAATAATGTGCTGCACAGAAACTACAGGTACAACTTGGCACGTTCCAAAGCGGACACACTTCTTACACAGCACAGGAGAAACACAAACATTATAAAGGAATAGGCCCAAACTAACTTAAAAAACCTCAGACCAAATTTTTTTAAGGAATGTGACTGAACCTTTTAGCAGCTTAACCTCTGTTACAGGCAATCCAAGCCATATGTGACACACCTGTAGTGGCTTCACCTTGTTAACATTTTGGTGAGCTGCTTCACCTGCTGTGGTACTTTCCTATAGTCACACAGGTGTGAACTGTTTGATTGTATGTCCAGAGGCCTTTCTTTGCAACAGGCACAGAAAGTCAGTTTGTGTAACTTTCACTACTGCAGATAACACAGGAAGGAGCAGCCAAAGGAGGAACCAGAGGCCCCGTCTGCTTTGAGAACTGCACGCTCCCCAGGGAGCTTAACTGATGCTTCCCAGTTAAGCAACTGGCTTGAGTGGAGATGGGAAAGTGGAACCTGTCAAAGCAAAAGGAAGCTCCAGAAGGCCATACCAAGGGCTGCTGTAATCCTGATGTATTTGGGAAGGAACGAGAGGCCAGGCACTCGGGAGGGCTCTCCCCAGCAGCAACTCGTCTTTTTAACACCAGGAATAGTTGGTCTGGGGTAGCTGAAGTGATTCTACCCATGACCCACCAGCAGGAAGCTGACCAGGACACGGGTCTCTCGGGCCGTGGTCCCCACAGCCGCGGATGTCACGCAGGGCCTGGACACGTGTGGGAACGGGAGCGTCCCGAGGGTGCTGAGGGGAGGCCCGGGCAGCGTGTCACCCCGCC
>NW_009951862.1:165996-177165 GCF_000747805.2 Chaetura pelagica | reverse complement strand
CGGGGGGGGCCGGTCCGGGGGGGCCGCTCCGTCCCTTGCCCTTCCTGCCCCTTCCTGCTCCGTTCCCGCCCCTTCCCGCCGCTCCCAGCCCGGGGAGGGCAGGTGTGTTCGGCGTCACAAGCTGACGCGTCTGACCCGTCTCCTGGCGTTTCGTGGAGTCACAGAAGCCTTCAGGCTGGACAAGCCCCTCGGGATCCCCGAGTCCAACCCCCATCCCTGCTCTGCCAGGTTCTCCCCTAAACCATCTCCACCAACACCACATCCAAACCACCCTTCAACACACCCAGGGATGGTGACTCCACCACCTCCCTGGGCAGCCTGTTCCAGTGTCCAACCACTCTTGCTGTGAGGAAATTGTTCCTACTGCCCAGTCTGAACCTGCCCTGGTGCAGCTTGAGGCCCTTCCCTCCTGTTCTGTGATCACCTGAGAGAAGAGACCAGCACCAACCTCTCTACAGTGACCTCTCAGGCAGGTGTAGAGACTGAGGAGGTCTCCCCTCAGCCTCCTCTTCCTCAGACTACACATCCCAGCTCGTTCAAGCCTCCTTCACAAGACTGATTGTCCAGGCCCTTCCCCAGCTTCCCCGCCCTCCTGTGCCCTCGCTCCACCGGGGTGGGAGCTGGGGCCTCCAGGGGCACCCTCAGGAGGCAGGGCTGGGGCAGCAGGTGGAGGGGAGACGGGTCCCCATGAGGGGTTTGCTGTCGGGGAGTGATGTGCTGCGAGAAGGGAGGGACCAACCAGAGCTGCAGGGCTTGTAGAGCTGCTCTGAGCTGCGGCTGCAGGGGACGGGTTTGGTGCTGGGCCGAGGTGAGAGGTCCTGGCTCAGGTGAGAGGTCCTGGCTCAGGTGAGAGTTCCTGGCCGAGGTGAGAGGTCCTGGCTCAGGTGAGAGGTCCTGGCTCAGGTGAGAGTTCCTGGCCGAGGTGAGAGGTCCTGGCTCAGGTGAGAGGTCCTGGCTCAGGTGAGAGTTCCTGGCCGAGGTGAGAGGTCCTGGCTCAGGTGAGAGGTCCTGGCTCAGGTGAGAGTTCCTGGCCGAGGTGAGAGGTCCTGGCTCAGGTGAGAGGTCCTGGCTCAGGTGAGAGTTCCTGGCCGAGGTGAGAGGTCCTGGCTCAGGTGAGAGGTCCTGGCTCAGGTGAGAGTTCCTGGCCGAGGTGAGAGGTCCTGGCTCAGGTGAGAGGTCCTGGCTCAGGTGAGAGTTCCTGGCCGAGGTGAGAGGTCCTGGCTCAGGTGAGAGGTCCTGGCTCAGGTGAGAGTTCCTGGCCGAGGTGAGAGGTCCTGGCTCAGGTGAGAGGTCCTGGCTCAGGTGAGAGTTCCTGGCCGAGGTGAGAGGTCCTGGCTCAGGTGAGAGGTCCTGGCTCAGGTGAGAGTTCCTGGCCGAGGTGAGAGGTCCTGGCTCAGGTGAGAGGTCCTGGCTCAGGTGAGAGTTCCTGGCCGAGGTGAGAGGTCCTGGCTCAGGTGAGAGGTCCTGGCTCAGGTGAGAGTTCCTGGCCGAGGTGAGAGGTCCTGGCTCAGGTGAGAGGTCCTGGCTCAGGTGAGAGTTCCTGGCCGAGGTGAGAGGTCCTGGCTCAGGTGAGAGGTCCTGGCTCAGGTGAGAGTTCCTGGCCGAGGTGAGAGGTCCTGGCTCAGGTGAGAGGTCCTGGCTCAGGTGAGAGTTCCTGGCCGAGGTGAGAGGTCCTGGCTCAGGTGAGAGGTCCTGGCTCAGGTGAGAGTTCCTGGCCGAGGTGAGAGGTCCTGGCTCAGGTGAGAGGTCCTGGCTCAGGTGAGAGTTCCTGGCCGAGGTGAGAGGTCCTGGCTCAGGTGAGAGGTCCTGGCTCAGGTGAGAGTTCCTGGCCGAGGTGAGAGGTCCTGGCTCAGGTGAGAGGTCCTGGCTCAGGTGAGAGTTCCTGGCCGAGGTGAGAGGTCCTGGCTCAGGTGAGAGGTCCTGGCTCAGGTGAGAGTTCCTGGCCGAGGTGAGAGGTCCTGGCTCAGGTGAGAGGTCCTGGCTCAGGTGAGAGTTCCTGGCCGAGGTGAGAGGTCCTGGCTCAGGTGAGAGGTCCTGGCTCAGGTGAGAGTTCCTGGCCGAGGTGAGAGGTCCTGGCTCAGGTGAGAGGTCCTGGCTCAGGTGAGAGTTCCTGGCCGAGGTGAGAGGTCCTGGCTCAGGTGAGAGGTCCTGGCTCAGGTGAGAGTTCCTGGCCGAGGTGAGAGGTCCTGGCTCAGGTGAGAGGTCCTGGCTCAGGTGAGAGTTCCTGGCCGAGGTGAGAGGTCCTGGCTCAGGTGAGAGGTCCTGGCTCAGGTGAGAGTTCCTGGCCGAGGTGAGAGGTCCTGGCTCAGGTGAGAGGTCCTGGCTCAGGTGAGAGTTCCTGGCCGAGGTGAGAGGTCCTGGCTCAGGTGAGAGGTCCTGGCTCAGGTGAGAGTTCCTGGCCGAGGTGAGAGGTCCTGGCTCAGGTGAGAGGTCCTGGCTCAGGTGAGAGTTCCTGGCCGAGGTGAGAGGTCCTGGCTCAGGTGAGAGGTCCTGGCTCAGGTGAGAGTTCCTGGCCGAGGTGAGAGGTCCTGGCTCAGGTGAGAGGTCCTGGCCGAGGTGAGAGGTTCTGGCTCAGGTGAGAGGTTCTGGCTGTGCTTTACTTCATCTCCTCGGAGAACCAGAGGTGTTGGCAGGAGCTGGTGGCTGTGCAGGGTGGTTAATCCCTCTGTCCCAGCTCTGCTTGTATATCAAGCGCCGTACAAGACAGTTGTTCTTCTTGCTGTAGTTGGTCTCTTACTTGGCTGCTCTCTTTCCATTAGAGAAGGGTTTCTGTGAAAAATACGTTTTTCTGGCCAGCTTAAAATCAATCAGGGTTTGCAGATGAGTAAAGGCAGAAAAATGCTGCTGCAGCACATGCTAGGCATCTCTCCCAGGAGAGTTTCACAGTGAAAAAGAGTCTGTTGCCTTCCTAGTCTGTCCTAACCTTGTTTCCCTCTTCTGATTCAATGCTGTGTCCCAAAGCTTATCTCCTCTCCTCTGGGCACAGAAAAAGCTGCCCTTGTATGGGAAGCAGAGGCAGACAGAACAATTCCCAAGAAATATCACCCAGTTGTCCACCCCTTCCCCCTGAATCTCAACTAGTGCCATCTCCTAGGTAATACAGATCAGAGTGATCCCACTTTAGATTTTGGAGGAACTGCTCTCTGTGAGGTCAGAGAGCGAAGGATCTAGGGGAGAAGAAAAGGCTATACCACATCTTTCCACCAGCTCTTGTCCCTGCAGTACATATACCATCTCACACAGTGCTGCCACACACTCCCATCAGTGCAGGAACCTGATTCCTCACTACACCTTTACCCCCAGGCTTGTTTCAGACTCTTTGTAGTGCCTCTCTGCCTCTGGGGTCCCATTTTCCTTAAAGCTTGACTCAAAAACTTGGCAAGAGTTAGCTAGGAATGTACTGCAGGCTGTTAGAATTGAAGGCAGACTTTAATAAAAAAATACATACTCAGGAAGTATTAAGTTTGATTAAATGACTGCCTTGCACAAAAGGCAAGCCAGCTGAAAATGTGCTCTGCCTCCAGCCCCACAGCTAAATAGCTCAGGATTTTTCAGTTATGCACTGTAGAGTTGAAAGCTGGACTCTCATGCTGCATGCCAAATTCTCCTCTGTAGATGGGCATAATAATTCTAGGATTTCCTTTTTTCCTAAATACAACACAATTCTGCAGAAAAGCAGGAAGGTGTTTAATAAATCCACACTTGTCTGAGAAGGAGTGGCTGCAGGTTTACAGTTGCCAACAGAATGAATACACATGCACAGTTATGAGGAGATACACGTTTATTTCAGGGTGTTTAAAGGAAAAGTCCAACTAGATGCTCTTACTCTTTATTGGCCTTGTAGTTTCTACATCATGTCTTCACAATGACCAGCCTGGCAGGTGCTTTACTGCCTCAGATTGTTTCTCTTCAGGATGGAAGCTCAACACTTAAGAAGTTGTAGGAAATCTTACCTCCCAACTTCCAGAGATGAGTGCTGGTGTTGGAATGAGCTCATAGCTCTGCTCTGGAAAAAGGCTGGAGGAACTGGTGGGCAGCCTGCTGAGAAACTAATGCCTTTCTGCTTTTGAGAGTTAGCAGTACTGCTTGCAATGTGTCCTGGCTCTCATCCAACACCCCTGAAAAACACCATAAAGGCTCCCGTTGGCTTCAGTAAGAGTTTAATCAACCCACAAAGATGCTATTTTTTAGTTTTGCTGCTGCTGGGGGTGTTGGCACAGTGCTCCTCCCCTGCCCTCACATGCATGGGTCTACTAAGTCCTTGCAAGGAGTGATTTACATGTGTGATGTCTGATCTCTGATGACAGAAAGAGGTCACCTCTTCCTGAACATAGAGAGACTTTGACACTGGATTCCTGGTGATGCATTGTGACTGTTCTGGTAAATGTTTTTTCTCTGTTCTGTTAATAAATGTAAAATAACTTATGTGATTGGGTTCTCTCCAAGGCTTGAATTTAAAATGATACTGGCTCGTTAGGTTAGCAATTGTGGAGCAGAAAATGTCTTCTAGAAAATGCAGCTGATATTTATAAAGTTGCACTGGTCTGGAAATACATTTTAGGAAATGGAAATCTAGTCTTGTAATGTACTAAATTATGTTTATTTAGCCATCTCCTGAGTTCTCCAACAATAATTCAGTTCTTAGCAAACTAAGAAATAGTTTCCAACTGTGCCTAGTCAGGCAAGGGATGGAGATGTTTTATCAAGCAGGGTTGTTTTGAGAACAGGAGCACCAAGTGAAAAACTAAAATACTGCTATTCTATTATAGTAAAAATTCTTAAATTTTTTTTTAAAAAAGAGAAGCATGTAAATGATTGAGCAACCTGGTCTAGTGGGAGGTGTCCCTGCCCCTGCAGGGGGTTGGAACCAGATGATTTTGAAGGTTCTTTCTAACCCAAATTATCCTGTGATTAAAGAGCCAACTGTGAAACCCTAAATAGCTGCTTAGCTGCCTTTTAAATTTTTTTATTTTCAGTTTTACTCTTCTGGGGGAAAAAGGAAGTTCACTTGGTCCGAAAGAGAAGTCACATCCTGACAGGTCAGAGACAGGACATAACCTTGGGTGGAGAAGTTCTTTGGGTGTTGAGTGACACTGACTTTGTGTGCTGAATCAGAAGGTGTCTGAGGTGCCTTCAGGGCAGACCCTGCTGGAGCATAAACACCTGCCTGGAGATGGCTTTGGATAGAGAGTGAGTGCCAGATGGTGGCTTGAAAAATAACTATCTATCTGTGCTGCTGCTTTCTTACATACAAGCCTTACATACACATGACCTTAGCGTGCTGCTGGAGGGGAACAGGAGCTACAGCCACTCCAGTCCCTGAATTGGTTGCTGATTAACTGGATGGATTAGGGACAAACAAATCTTCTGAGTCAAGAATTCTTGATCTAGAAAATTTATGAACAGTGATTGTGAAGCACATTCACAAAATGTTACTTTTTTAAATGTTTCTCAGCCACTCATTCCTGCAGTTGCATCCATTACCATTAAGAGATAGAAAAGGAGTATCCTTGACAAAGTGTCTCCACAGTCCTGTGCAGAGATGCTCACTTGAATCTCAGGAGCAACGTAGCTGAGTTAGCTGTAACTATATCTCTGTTAATTAGTGTGCTAATGACAGATCTGGTTTGCACTTCAGTTCCTTGGGAGGAGGAAGAAAGTTTAGCTCGTGCTCAGTAGCATATTCTTACTGCACTTGTACTCTTTTAAAATCTTCCTAAAATGAGAATCAGTTCTCCAATTTTTTCATTTAAAAATGGCACACCAGGATCCTCTTGTGTCCCGTGGCTGATGTCAGCTGTGTGGCCCAAGCAGAGCTTCCTTGGCCAGAGATCTGCCACATAACCACTGGCCTGTATGTATAAAGTGCCTTTGTGAGGCAGGATTTGCATGGTCATATCCCAGAGCAAAGGTTTTCTTTTCCATACCAGAACAGTATAAATTCCACCTTTTGTCTCTTTAAATTTAAGGGGAGAAAAAAATAAAAAGGTTTTGCATTTGTTTTTCTCCTGTAAAATGAAACTTGGCTCAATTTGTCTTCCTAAAAGTGTTTCACACTTTTATTTTTTTGGATTAAAGTATTCATTACATTCACAGTAATTGACACGTAGCTCTGAGTGACCTAAATAACCCATTAATATAAAATGTTGTGGGGTTTTGTGTAGGTTGGTTGTTTTTTGTTGTTGTTTGGTTTAGTCTTTTCCCATATTCCTTTGCTGGAAATCCTGGTGCAGTCTCCTCCCAGAACAGTCCTCTTGGACCTGTGCTTGTGTTTGAAATGGATCTCAATACCATTTTATGTCAGAGAGAGAGAGAGGAGGATGGAAGTGGAAGTGTGTCACATAAAAGAAGTGTTTAACTGGAAAGATAACACTTTGAGGCTGAACTGGTGTTAACTGCACACTTGAAGGGCTTTGAGAACAGAGCTCTGTACCAGAGAGACTTGAATCTTGTCTTTTGCCAGGATAATTTCAGTGTAACTAGACAGAAACCACTAGATGAGAGTAAATACAGGCCCCTGCCTCTGCATAATAATAAACCCAGTTATTACATGATCCTCAGGTTTTCAGGACCTTTTTTTTTTTTTAGTTTGCAGATGTCAGTCCTATAAGGCTCCAAGAACTGTTATATTCCAGGTCAGCTCTACAAAAGAAAGCAGCAGCATTTCATCATCAAACCTCTATGGTCATCAAGAGATTAATGCAAATTCCTGCTCAGTGTTTGGGTTTGGTTTTTTTTTTTCCCCATAAGAGATCAGCAAGCTGGTAGGTACTAGTGAGCATGAGTGTCAGAAAGATATTTATATAAAAAATCTTGTAACTAGATTATTTTTGAGCAAAAAGTGTTGCGGCATCTGTTCAACCAGGATGTTTCATGGAAAAGCATCTTGATTGTGATGTTTTGGAGGATCATCAGCTACCAGCTGGGGATGTGAAAAGGCTGAGAACGCAGAGGGGAAATAGTTTGCAGGAGAAGATGTTTACTCATAGTAACACCTGGTTTGTTGGATAAAAGCAAGTTTATTTGTTTTCTAGTAGAGGTTTGGCAGTGAAACTGGCAAGTTCTAGCCTTGGTATGGAAAGCGGGAGACCTGCTGGGAAAAGAGCAAAATAAATGGCCAGAGAGCAGATGCAGAAGGAAAGAATCTGAAAGGTTTAGGGTACTAAAAATGTGTTTCAGAATGGTTTTGCAACACTGAACAGCTCGTGATCTCGGATGCTGAACTGCAGAGAAGCAGCAGAAAAACAAAACAAAAACACCCTTGGGTTGAACCTGCTGGGTTGAGCAAGTTCTGTGTGTTTACAAATCAGTGTTCTGAAATGCTGCTTCAAATGGCACATGATTTTGATGCATACTGGCATGACTTGGAAAGCTTACAGTATTGTGAGTGTTGCCCCGGTCTTGAGGTTGGGGCCTGGGTGCTGGCAGCCAGTTCCAGTGAGAGGTACAGCCATGGCTTGGGGTGGCTTTGGTCTGTGGCAAGAACTGCTATTTGGGATGGATCTCCGAACATTCTGAGTAGGATTCAAGGACTTTGAAAAAAATGCAGGAGAGCCAGTCTCTGAAGAAGCACTCTTTGCTAAAGTGACATATCAGGCTGCTGTGCTCTGGGGAGCTTTATTGCCTGGCATTAGAAATCCAGTAAGACTGGATGTGGCCAAGATAAGCAGAAGCTGCTTTGAAAACTTTTGACAATTTGACCTATTGCGATGAAGGCAGTAATTATGAATGTTCTATATTGTCATTAAATATTGTTGTTAAATGTTGTTCTTTCCTCTGATAATGAGCCTCACAAATTTCAGCCCAGCTGGATGTGTCTGCATGCTGGACAAAGGGAAACCATCGCAGCTTTCATCTGGTGTTCAACTGGATGGTGTTGTCAAAAGGCTTCTGTGTCCATAAACGTCCACTCCTCTTGCAAAGCAGATGGTTTCACCCGTGCTGCCTGCTCAGCAGCTCTGTCCCTGTGGGCCTTGCTGCCCCCACACAATGCCAGTACTTCTATGGACTAAAGCTATGGCAGGAAGCAGCAGAATGGATGGATGGAAGAGAGGGCATGAGCGTGGAGCTTGGCTTAGAAACACAGTTGTAGGGTTTGTGAGACAAATAGTTCTACTTGATCCCTGGTGCACTGGGGAGCAGAGCCTCTCTCAGCTGGCAGGGCAGTCACAGCAGTGACGCCCACCTCTGGCTGCAGCAGCTCAGGGAGCGTGTATACACCTGGTGCTTGAGATAGCTGTGAGGGCCTCACAATCCTGGGCTTTCTGAAAGGGGAATGACTGCGAGTGCTGGGGAAAGAGCCACACAGACCTGGAGCCAATGTCCCAGGGCTTCAGCTGCTGGGGTGCTGGTGGTGTCTGCGGGAGACTGGGCTGACTCCAGCAGGGGTTCAGAGCCAGGCACTTCCTACTTTCCTCTTGGAGCTCCCTGCTGTTCCTAATGAACACATCACCCTTTGGGCCAGGCCCCCATTGCTCAGCTCAGCAGTGCTGTCACTTCCCTGGCACAGGCTCCAGGCAGAGCTGTGGCTGGGACAGCTTGAGAAGAGCAAGTGCCTCTCAGTTGTGTCAGGCATGTCCTCTTAGAAAGACCTGAATATGGAGCTCAGAAAGGCCTCCTCCCTCTGGGGGCCGTGAGCCAGCAAGTGCTGGTGCAGCTGGGAGTTGCACAAGTGTGTGGAAAGAGAACCTGTGCTCCCAGAGGTCTGTGTCCCCTGTGTCATCAGGTGCTGTTCCCCTGCACCCCAGGACAAAGACCTGAGGGCTTTCACCTCCTGGTCACATTGGATCCTGCCAGAGCCAGCTTGGGGTGAGGGGCTGTGAGCAGCCTGATCTGCAGCCTCCCCCCGTGCTGCCCCTGGGCTGGCACCTGCAGCTCAGCCTTGGCCTGTGGGAGCCTGAGGTGGCTTCCTGGGGTGAGTGGGGACCTGGCTGGGCCCTGCAGCCTGGGCTGGTGCTTGGCAGGCTCTGCTTGAGCCTGTCACCCCTGGGGCACCTGCTCTGCTGCCCTTGTGTGGGAACCAGTTGGGCAACACCCCTTGTTCTCCCCCATGGCACCTGCTGTGTCTCCTTCGCCCAAGAATCCCTCCTCTGCTGCTCCCCTGCACGTCGGAGAGGAAAAGCAGGGCTGGGAAGGTAAAGCACAGGATCAGGCAGGGATGTTGTTGCTGCGGCATCTTCTCCAGTCAGGGAGGATAAACCCTCAGCATGGTGCATGTTACAAGAGATGGAAAGAAAAGAGTATGTGGAGGCACACATATGATCCAGTGTCTGCATTGGTGTAACTTTGTGCTGTGATGAATGTGTTAACTAATCAAAATGAAGCTACATTCAGGATTTTCCAGGTGTTCAGTCCTTCTCCTGCATTGTACACAGGTGCAGAAGCCCTATGAACTTCAACTCACTCCCCTGGACCAGCACAACCCTGCTCTTATCTTTGATACCCAAATCTGACTCATGGAGACTCAACCAGACAGAATGCACAATTTTCATTAGGTTGGCCCAACTTGTTCTGCATTCTCATGGCACAAATCACATTTTCTAGCATGCACGAAGTGCAGGAGGGCACCCAGGAACTGGCAGAGAAACATTACATTGTTCTCACAGGAAGGTGTTTTAAAGGTGCCTGGAAATTACGGATGAACAGGGAGAGTGAGAAATTATACAGGGAAAGGGTATATGGCTTGATACCATATCTTAAATGCACCTCTAGGAGCTGGTTATGACTTTCAGTGCCAAGTTTCACAGCTTTGTGTTAAAGAATTGTGTTTATTGGGAATAAGGCACGGTGATAGAGCTATTGCATAATTGATGTCACTAGGAATTCCATGACATACAAGCCTGTATCATTTCAGGTTCCCACAACAGCACAGGGCAATGGGTGTGGTCAATAGAGCATTCTGCATTCAGAAACAGGAACTGAGGTGCAACAGGCCACCCACCTCCTCTGCCCATTGCTCAGGGATGAGGGGGTTCCCAGGCAATCCCTTTCTCCCCTTGGGGAGGCAGCTGTGCTGGGCCACAGAGGGGCTTGTTGGAAATTCCTGTTGCCTCAGCACTAGAAGATGGAGGTGATGGACGTCCAGCCCTTCAGGCTCTGGAGATGCATTTCTGCTGGGTGAGCTCTCCTTGTGCTGCAGGCAGGTCCCTGCTGCAGGTGTGGGATAAACCCTTAGGAAGTGGTGGCCTCAGTTCTGCTCTGGATCCAACCAGCTGGGCTGTGCTCAGCCAGCTTCTGTTTTCACTCGTGCCACTGGGAAGGGAGAATCCATCTCCACTTTTCACTGGGTGCTTCTCTGCCCAATGACTGCATCAAACTTGACTTCAGTCATCTTTCTCAGAAATTTCAGGGCACGTTCTGGAAACACCCTGGAAGAGATAATGATGTAGGATGAGGAATTTAAATCATAGGAGCAAGTGGCACTGTGGGTGAAGGGAGAGCTGGTCTGGGAGCAGGATGTGTGCACAACACACACAGACTGGCACTAAGACTTAAACCAGAAGTTACTTCCAAAGAACCCACAGCCCACACCAGACCAGTCTGACTGCTTTAACTCCCATCCCATCCATCTCCTCTTATGACAGTTCCAGGATAGGTAGCTTCTGGACATGATTTATGTTGCAACACTGTTGCAAAATACACACTTGCATTTGTTTTTTTCATGCTTTCCAAACCTTATCTGGTTAATTTGGGGAATTCTTGGAGATAGAAAAACAACAAACCACCCCAAACATCTTTGCACCTCCTTGTAAAGGGAAATTTGGGGTTAGACCCAAGTTTGCTGGCGTTCACAAAGAAATTGCCATGTGTTTAATGAGGTTCGGGAGAAGCTAACTGGATACCTAACTCAGGTGTTGGGATATTGATTCTAGGTTTGGAACCTGAGCTCTGATGAAGACACTTCCTCAGCTGAGCAGCCACACAGGATATTAAAGATGTGTGAGAGGACAGATCTTGCTTTACATGTCAGAGAGAAGCAATAGAGCCCTTTGGAAGCAATTTTTCAAGCCTCTGTGATTTCAGTCTTTGGTGTTGACATGAAAGAAACAAACACCAAGAAGCAGCAGGTCCTCAGCTCTTCCTGGAATACTTTATACACTGGGGCAGCTTGTTCAGAGCAAATGGTTTTTTGCAAGCAGAAGGGAAATAGCAATCTGTGAAGAAAGAGTG
>NW_009951862.1:152847-165725 GCF_000747805.2 Chaetura pelagica | reverse complement strand
CTCCAGAATCTTCCCAAGCCTGCAGAGGAAAGCACCATGTCAGAGCTGGGGTGGCAGAGCAGGGCTGGGACTGGCTGAGGGAGGACAAGTCCCAGGGGCACCAGCTCGGGGCTCCCATGTGCAGCCACGAGCACAGACCCTCCTGAGCCCCTTGTACCCACTGTCTTTCCACAGGCAGTTGGGATGCAGGGCCTGAAGCTGGGGCTGATCTCTGGTGCCTGCAGAGAGGGCAGGACAGGGAAGCAGAGCTGGGCAGTTACCTTGTGCTGGGGTTTTTGACAAACCCCGTGTTTATAAACACTGGGCACAGACACGTGGTTTTGATTCCATCCTTCCCCAGGGCAGACAGCTCCTCTGTCAGAGCTTTATGAAATCCAACTGCAGCAAACTTGCTGGAGCTGCAGGAGGGGAAAAAGCACAGGTGAGAAGGCAGAAATACTATTTCCAGCTCTCTAGAAAGGGGACTGGGGAGGGACTGTTTGCCAAGGGGTGTGTAGTGAGAGGACAGGGGGCAATGGCCTTAAACTAGAGCAGGGCAGATTGAGGTTGGATATCAGGAAGGTGTTCTTCACCCTGAGGGTGGTGGATCACTGAACAGGCTGCCCAGAGAGGTGCTGGAGGCCCCATCCCTGGAGACACTCAAGGTCAGGCTTGACCAGGCTCTGACCAATTTGATCTAGCTAAAAATGTCCCTGTGCACTGCAGGGGGGCTGGACTGGGTGGCCTGAAAAGGTCTCTTCCAACCCCAGCCATTCTAGGATTGTATGAATGGCCTAAAAGATCTCACAGTAGTGACTAGGAGGCAAAAACCCCCAAAGGCGTCCAGCTGAGAGACAGCTCAGAGACTAATCCTGAGCTTCCCTGTGCCACAGTGCAGTGCTGGGCTGGGTGTTGCTGCTTGGGGCAGCAGTTGTGAGACACAGAGCAGGTGGCTTTCAGAAACAGTCACCTTAGTTGCAAACAGATGAATATCAGGCATGCTTAGAAAATTCTAACTCCTGTGCGTAACTCAATGAGCTTTCCTTTTTATCATGTGAGCAGATTCTCAGAAGGAATGGAGCCCAGGTCAGGAAAAATGAAGAAGGACAGACAGAGAAGAAACAGAATTTCTTGTAGCAAACAGGAGCATTGTGTGACACTCCTCTGTGAGTCTGGAAATAGAGGAGCATGCTGCATGCCAAGGGTGAGGAACATTAAGGTCACAGCAATTGATGTGGGTGAGGAGTGTAAGTGAGCTCCAAAGCAAACAGAGCAAGAGCTGCTGTGGACTGGCTGCTATTGATCTGGACAGTGTGACCCCAGTGAAGGCCCTGGCTGGGGAGCTCTCCCCTTGCAAGGACTTTTCCCAGGGGTAGATGTTCTCACTGGAGCCACTGGCACAGAGGGCTCCATCTGGTGCAGAAGGACAATCCAGACCTCAGAGTGCCTCTGCTCACACTTAGGGATGCAGTTGCTTCTAGCAGAAGGAGCAATGCAGTGACCTCTCAGGTGATCCAGCTTCGTTGCTCACAGCACAGGGAGTATCAGCAGGTCTTTCCTTTCTAAAGGGAACTGCACAGGCAAGAAGCAGTGTCACCTCCTGATGGCAGAGGTATTTCTACACACTAGGCACCACCACAAGGGCAGAAGGAGGAGAAGACACTGGTTAGGGCTTGACCTGACAACAGCACAACAACTGACAGAAGCACTCACTGCTTCCTAAGATGGAGAAGGGGAGAGGACAGCTGTGCTGCCAGGCAAAAGTCTGGTGAGGGAGAGAGAAAGAAGGAGCAGCTTTTGTTAGTTGGTGTGTGGAGGGATGTTGCAGTTGCTCTGTGCTTGCTGAAGGAGAAGGCACCATTCAAAACAAAGAGATGAAAACTCTGTAAAGCCACTTACCAATAAGATACCATGTAAGGAATCACAAAATGACCTGCTGCTGAAGCCACCGTGACGATGTGACCGTAGTTGTTCTTCATCATGGCTGGCAGAAAAGCTCTGGTGGTCTTGAAAGTCATTGAAACCAAGAGGAAACCATGGGGGAAGGAGGAAAAGAACAGTGTTTTCTTGGCCAGGTCCAACACTGGCCCTGACTGTCACTAATGAAGTGGCTAATACTTTGTAGCAACCTTCGTTCCCAGCAGGCATATCTTGGGAAGTCAGCTTTAAACAGCTGATCCTCACACCCCTCCTGTGCTGCGTTTTAGTTTTCAGATGTCAGCAGCAATGCTGCCCATGTCCCACCCCAGCACATTCAGTAGATCACTCATCCTTCTGCAGCTTCTCCTCTCTGCTGCTGCAAACAGCAAGTCCTGAACAGCTGAAACCCCCCCACCCTGCTGACAGCTGCCCTACCTTGTGGCTCATCTGTGGGCCTGCAAAGACCCAAATCCCAGCTCTGACAGGGCCCAACTGTGTCTCCTGGGCTCAACTTGCTGGGAAAAAGCTGGGAGCAAGGCTGCAGAGATGAGTGAGGCAAATCACAAGGAGGAGACAGGATTGAAGGCAGGCTCAGAAGTAGCTGGAGGAGCCAGCAGGGTGTAAACGGGGAGAGAAGTGCCCAGGGAGGGAGACTGGCTGGGTTGGGGACCACAGTTGGGGGGAATGGATACAGAGATGGGGGGGGCCCTTACCCACATGTGAGCAAGGATGTTGACTTCAAACATTCTTTCAATCTGGTGGTCCTGAGTGGAGAGCAGGTCGGCAGCTGTAATCACACCTGCATTGTTCACCAGGATGGTGACATCCCCAATGTCCTTTTTCACCTGTTGGACAGAATACAACCAGAAAGGGGCCTGTCATTTGCTATCAAAACCATGCCAGGCAAGGGAAGTATGACTTTCAGTGCCAAGTTTCACAGCTTTGTGTTAAAGAATTGTGTTTATTGGGAATAAGGCACGGTGATAGAGCTATTGCATAATTGATGTCACTAGGAATTCCATGACATACAAGCCTGTATCATTTCAGGTTCCCACCACAACAGCACAGGGCAATGGGTGTGGTCAATAGAGCATTCTGCATTCAGAAACAGGAACTGAGGTGCAACAGGCCACCCACCTCCTCTGCCCATTGCTCAGGGATGAGGGGGTTCCCAGGCAATCCCTTTCTCCCCTTGGGGAGGCAGCTGTGCTGGGCCACAGAGGGGCTTGTTGGAAATTCCTGTTGCCTCAGCACTAGAAGGTGGAGGTGATGGACGTCCAGCCCTTCAGGCTCTGGAGATGCATTTCTGCTGGGTGAGCTCTCCTTGTGCTGCAGGCAGGTCCCTGCTGCAGGTGTGGGATAAACCCTTAGGAAGTGGTGGCCTCAGTTCTGCTCTGGATCCAACCAGCTGGGCTGTGCTCAGCCAGCTTCTGTTTTCACTCGTGCCACTGGGAAGGGAGAATCCATCTCCACTTTTCACTGGGTGCTTCTCTGCCCAATGACTGCATCAAACTTGACTTCAGTCATCTTTCTCAGAAATTTCAGGGCACGTTCTGGAAACACCCTGGAAGAGATAATGATGTAGGATGAGGAATTTAAATCATAGGAGCAAGTGGCACTGTGGGTGAGGGGAGAGCTGGTCTGGGAGCAGGATGTGTGCACAACACACACAGACTGGCACTAAGACTTAAACCAGAAGTTACTTCCAAAGAACCCACAGCCCACACCAGACCAGTCTGACTGCTTTAACTCCCATCCCATCCATCTCCTCTTATGACAGTTCCAGGATAGGCAGCTTCTGGACATGATTTATGTTGCAACACTGTTGCAAAATACACACTTGCATTTGTTTTTTTCATGCTTTCCAAACCTTATCTGGTTAATTTGGGGAATTCTTGGAGATAGAAAAACAACAAACCACCCCAAACATCTTTGCACCTCCTTGTAAAGGGAAATTTGGGGTTAGACCCAAGTTTGCTGGCGTTCACAAAGAAATTGCCATGTGTTTAATGAGGTTCGGGAGAAGCTAACTGGATACCTAACTCAGGTGTTGGGATATTGATTCTAGGTTTGGAACCTGAGCTCTGATGAAGACACTTCCTCAGCTGAGCAGCCACACAGGATATTAAAGATGTGTGAGAGGACAGATCTTGCTTTACATGTCAGAGAGAAGCAATAGAGCCCTTTGGAAGCAATTTTTCAAGCCTCTGTGATTTCAGTCTTTGGTGTTGACATGAAAGAAACACACCTGGAGGCCTTGGGAAAACGCAGCGTCAGCGAGGCTGGAATGGACCTGGTTCAGAGCGAATGTATTTTGCAAGCAGAAGGGAAATAGCAATCTGTGAAGAAATAGTGTTCTGTTGTTCTGCCCCGTCAGCCTGCAGAGAGAGACCTGTGAGAGCACTCAACTGAACCCTTCCCTGGAATGTGTCTGCTGTTGTCATAAGAAAGACCCAAAGTGCTATGTGGTTAATTTGGGAAGTGTTCTTAAACAAAACAGTCTTGAATCACATAGTACAAGTTTTGAGGGTTGTACACACATTTGGGAGATGGGGAGTGTGTGTTGGGTTGGTTGTTTGGCTTTTTCTACTCACCTTTCAAAGAGTAATGCAAAGCGTTGATTTGATGGCACAAACACCATCTTCTGGTTGGTCAGTATTCCCTCCATCAGGGCCTCTGCAACTTCTTCAGCCTCCAGAATCTTCCCAAGCCTGCAGAGGAAAGCACCATGTCAGAGCTGGGGTGGCAGAGCAGGGCTGGGACTGGCTGAGGGAGGACAAGTCCCAGGGGCACCAGCTCGGGGCTCCCATGTGCAGCCACGAGCACAGACCCTCCTGAGCCCCTTGTACCCACTGTCTTTCCACAGGCAGCTGGGATGCAGGGCCTGGAGCTGGGGCTGATCTCTGGTGCCTGCAGAGAGGGCAGGACAGGACAGTTTGTTTTGAGAGGGTTGCTGCCCTTACTCCTTTGCTTCTCCTTTAGCAATCCAGAAGTGTCCAGGTCTTGTTCAGCATGTTGCTGAGTGATATTTTGAGCTGCTTTGGGAAGAGTGATGACTGCATGAACATCTGCCCTCTGCCCAGGATGAGGGGCAACAGGGACGAGCTGGAACATGGGAAGTGCCAGTTCAATGTGAGGAAAAGCTTCTTTACCAGGAGGGTGACAGAGCCCTGGGACAGGCTGCCCAGGGAGGGTGTGGAGCCCCCTTCTCTGGAGCCATTCCAGAGTGTCCTATGGAATGTGCTCTGGGCCATCCTGCTTTAGCAGGGATTTGGACTAATGATCCCTAGAGGTCCCTTCCAACCCTGCCAGGGCTGTGACTCTGCATGAACATCTGTCCTCTGCCCAGAATCGCTCTTGTCACCGTTTGACTCAGGTCCGACAACAATGCTCTCGATCCCCCCTCCCCCCAACCCAGGTAGGGAAGGAGAGAGAGAAAAAGAGAGAGACTTGGCTGGATTGAAAACTAAACTACACAGCTTTAATTAAAACACTAATGAATCATACAAGAAAATATATACAATTATATACAGATAGATTCAGGTGTAGGCAAAAGCCTCTCACCACCCCCCACCCTCAGCAACTCCCACAGCACTTCCCTGAACTGGGAAGAGTCCCGAGGAATCCCGGAGCTGCTGCTGGAGAAAGCAGAGAGTTATGGGGGTCACGAGAGATCAGGCCTGAGCATCGACGGTGATGGATGAACAGAGTCCTCCCCAGACGCCGGCCATGGACGGAAGAGAAGGGAAGAAGAAGCAGGAAGGAAGTTGTCTTCTGTGATCTCTGGCCAATTTTGCTGTCCATCTAACTCAGCCTCCTATGGGGGGATCACAGATCTCCCCATAGTGTCTGAGCCGGCAGAGTGCAGGTGCAGCCTTGAAGCCTCAGTAGTTAGAAAAACATTCCACTGTCTTATCAGCCTAGCAGAACACACTGTTGCTAGTTACAAGAAAGCTTACTGAAGGAAAAAAAAATCAGTAAAAAGAAAAACTGGCTTCATCCTGGCTCAAACCAGGACAGCTCTCCACCTCAGATTAGAGCTGTTGAAAAGGAGTTTATTTGTGTTCTCCAGTTGGTTTGGCTGCAGGGCTGCTGGTGGTGTCTGCGGGGGTCTGGACTGACTCCAGCAGGGGTTCAGAGCCAGGCACTTCCTACTTTCCTCTTGGAACTCCCTGCTGCACATCACCCTTTGGGCCAGGCCCCCATTGCCCAGCTCAGCGGTGCTGTCACTTCCCTGGCACAGGCTCCAGGCAGAGCTGTGGCTGGGACAGGAGGCAGGGAAGGCAGAGCAGCTCCAGAGAAGCCTCAGCTCCCAGAGACACTGGAGGGGCAGGAGAGCCCCAGGGCAGAGGCCCTGCCGTGGCTCAGCAGGGTCCTCAGCCAGGAGGGGAGGTGCTTTGGGGGCTTCATGGAGCTTGCACAGGCTCCTGCTGGGCACCCGTCATGGCCAGGCTCTGGGGTGAGCTTCATGTCTGCCGTGGGCAGGAAAGGGCCTGAGGAGCTCTGGAGGCTTTTGCTGACTGCTTTCTGTCCCTGGTGGTGAGGAGATAAAGGCTTAAATCCTTCCTTTGCTATTTCTTGATGCCAACCAGAAGCTTCCAGGCTCAGGCAAGGTGAAAAGAGCAAGTGCCTCTCAGTTGCGTCAGGCCTGTCCTCTTGGAATGACCTGAGTAAGTAGCTCAGAAAAAAAGCAGTAGCAGCACAAAATGTGTAACTTTTGTGGTGTTAATGACAGCAACGTCCTGTGCAGACACCAGCCATTCAGCCACTGTTCTCAGCTTGGGGAGATGCCTCCAAGACAGTGAGAAGAGAGGAAAGAAGTCCCTGAACATTTATGGAAATGGGCCTCCTTGATCTTTCAGGACTCAAACCAGGCTTCTCTCCAATGTTTCAGGGTTTGAAGGGTCTTCAGTCTAACAGGAAACAATGTATAATATTCCCTAATTGCCTTTTAATACATATTTTTTCCATTCCCTGTACATCTGCAAACCCCTTCTTTCTTTTCCTTCCTTGGCTACAATCTTGCACAGAGAAGCAGAAGTTTCCAAGATGGGAACGTGGGCTTTGACACACCCTGAGTGTGCTGTTCCATGGAAGTTACCTGAGCAAAAAGGAAACCATTCTTGTGTCATTTAGGCTGTTGGCAGCACAACCTTCTCCCTGTTGCCACCTGAGAGCAGGAGGAGCTGCGTAAGGAGGGCTCTCCCTTTTCCTGAAGAACGTGCTTTGACAGACCACTCTGAAATGCTGAGGGGAGCAGGATGGATTCTACTGCAAGCCCCTCCATTTCCAGCTGTGCCAGCGTGTTCCGGCCTCCTCCCTCTGGGGGCTGTGAGCCAGCAAGTGCTGGTGCAGCCGGGAGTTGCACAAGTGTGTGGAAAGAGAACCTGTGCTCCCAGAGGTCTGTGTCCCCTGTGTCATCAGGTGCTGTTCCCCTGCACCCCAGGACAAAGAC
This sequence comes from Chaetura pelagica, assembly GCF_000747805.2. NCBI lineage: Eukaryota > Metazoa > Chordata > Aves > Apodiformes > Apodidae > Chaetura > Chaetura pelagica. Next base: position 158,371 of record NW_009951862.1, on the reverse strand, counting down.
CTGAGGGCTTTCACCTCCTGGTCACATTGGATCCTGCCAGAGCCAGCTTGGGGTGAGGGGCTGTGAGCAGCCTGATCTGCAGCCTCCCCCCGTGCTGCCCCTGGGCTGGCACCTGCAGCTCAGCCCTGGCCTTGGGCTGCACTGTTGGCCCCCAGGCCTGTGGGAGCCTGAGGTGGCTTCCTGGGGTGAGTGGGGACCTGGCTGGTCCCTGCAGCCTGGGCTGGTGCTTGGCAGGCTCTGCTTGAGCCTGTCACCCCTGGGGCACCTGCTCTGCTGCCCTTGCTCAGACCTGGTCTTCCTTGCTGAAAGACACCTTGGGTTTAGAGAACTGTCTTTTATTTGGAATGAAGAGTGTTGATGGTGCTCATGCATAATTGATGATGTCACTAGGAATTCCATGACATACAAGCCTGTATCATTTCAGGTTCCCACCACAACAGCACAGGGCAATGGGTGTGGTCAATAGAGCATTCTGCATTCAGAAACAGGAACTGAGGTGCAACAGGCCACCCACCTCCTCTGCCCATTGCTCAGGGATGAGGGGGTTCCCAGGCAATCCCTTTCTCCCCTCGAGGAGGCAGCTGTGCTGGGCCACAGAGGGGCTTGTTGGAAATTCCTGTTGCCTCAGCACTAGAAGGTGGAGGTGATGGACGTCCAGCCCTTCAGGCTCTGGAGATGCATTTCTGCTGGGTGAGCTCTCCTTGTGCTGCAGGCAGGTCCCTGCTGCAGGTGTGGGATAAACCCTTAGGAAGTGGTGGCCTCAGTTCTGCTCTGGATCCAACCAGCTGGGCTGTGCTCAGCCAGCTTCTGTTTTCACTCGTGCCACTGGGAAGGGAGAATCCATCTCCACTTTTCACTGGGTGCTTCTCTGCCCAATGACTGCATCAAACTTGACTTCATTCAGCTTTTTCAGCACATTCAGGGCACGTTCTGGAAACAGCCTGGAAGAGATGAAGCAGAAGTGGCACTGTGGGTGAGAGAAGAGCTGGTCACACACACAGGGACTGGCACTAAGACTTAATAAAACAGTTGTTATTTCAAAAGAATCCACACCCCTCACCAGTCTCTGTCTGGTTTAACTCCCATCCCACCCATCTCCTATGAGAGTTCCAAGGCCCATTATCTGCAAGGCAGTGTTGGGGTTGCAATATTGCTGCAGGATCCAAGAAGGTTCAAGACTGAGCAGAGACAGGTGGGCACTGAGTGCTTTACACTCTGAAAAGCAGGAGGGCTGTGGAAGGATGAGATGTTAAAACTACGCTGTAGTTGCTTCCCTAGGATTTCTTCTCTCATGAGTCACTTCTATCTGTCCTCCTGCCCCAAATTCAGACAAATAAGCAGAGTCATCCTCAGGGCTTTTCAGCATTAGGTTTGACTTGTTTACACTTCTGCAGACTTGGACTGTTCACCAAGCAGCACTCGGAGATGCAAAAAGACTGAAAAGCTTTTTCCCTCTGCCTGGTGTCAGGTTTTGCCAATAAGGTGTCACCCCATCTTCCAGGAAATACCATGGAAGGTAACTGAAAAGTGAAGGTAGTTGCTGGGATATGAATGCCAGATTTGGAACCTGAGCTCTGGTAAAAAAGCCTCCTCAGCAGAGCTCCTCTGTGTTTGGTGCTGACATGAAGAAACAAACAAAAATCAACTGCAGGTCCTCAGCTCTTTCTGGAACTGCTGCCAGGGCTGTTGGCTGAGAGAAACTGTTGCTTGCAGTCCCATGGGACACGGCACCCTGTGAACAAAAGTATGCTCTTGCTCTGCTTCTCAGCTTGGAGAGCAGTTCAGTTCTGTCCTGAGAAGAGTTTGGTGCAGAAAGTGGATCACAAAGACGTAGGAGAGGGTTCAGAAAAATCTCTGTGATGCCTGCTCTTGCCATGAGAAAGAACCACTGCTGCTTCATCACCTTGTTGTGTGTGTTCCTCTCATACCAAAATACTTCAGGTGGGGGCTTGTTTCAGAAATTATCTTCTCTCCTGCAGACAGTTCCTTATTTTCTAGTTCCCACAGGCATATTGATGTACAAATCAGCACTGATCAATAACTGAGCATAGGGATGTAAAACACTGAAGTTAATTCCCAATAAATGAAACTGGATTGAATGGGGTCCATTCTGAATTGAGAACTGAATTCAGAGCTGCCCAGCTCTCATTCCAGGGTTTCTCTATCTGGCCATTTCGTATCTTCTACTACCATGAGTGCAAAATACAAAAGAAGGATAATAAATTAACCTTGAATCAGATGTTGCAACTGTGAGGGCTGCACACTCAGACAGGGAGCATTAATAGTTTTTCCCTCCTCCTCTATTTTAATTTTTTTTTCCTACTTACATTTCAGAAAGCAATGCAAAGCTTAGATGTGGTGGCACAAACACCATCTTCTGGTTGGTCAGTATTCCCTCCATCAGGGCCTCTGCAACTTCTTCAGTCTCCAGAATCTTCCCAAGCCTGCAGAGGAAAGCACCATGTCAGAGCTGGGGTGGCAGAGCAGGGCTGGGACTGGCTGAGGGAGGACAAGTCCCAGGGGCACCAGCTCGGGGCTCCCATGTGCAGCCACGAGCACAGACCCTCCTGAGCCCCTTGTACCCACTGTCTTTCCACAGGCAGTTGGGATGCAGGGCCTGAAGCTGGGGCTGATCTCTGGTGCCTGCAGAGAGGGCAGGACAGGGAAGCAGAGCTGGGCAGTTACCTTGTGCTGGGGTTTTTGACAAACCCCGTGTTTATAAACACTGGGCACAGACACGTGGTTTTGATTCCATCCTTCCCCAGGGCAGACAGCTCCTCTGTCAGAGCTTTATGAAATCCAACTGCAGCAAACTTGCTGGAGCTGCAGGAGGGGAAAAAGCACAGGTGAGAAGGCAGAAATACTATTTCCAGCTCTCTAGAAAGGGGACTGGGGAGGGACTGTTTGCCAAGGGGTGTGTAGTGAGAGGACAGGGGGCAATGGCCTTAAACTAGAGCAGGGCAGATTGAGGTTGGATATCAGGAAGGTGTTCTTCACCCTGAGGGTGGTGGATCACTGAACAGGCTGCCCAGAGAGGTGCTGGAGGCCCCATCCCTGGAGACACTCAAGGTCAGGCTTGACCAGGCTCTGACCAATTTGATCTAGCTAAAAATGTCCCTGTGCACTGCAGGGGGGCTGGACTGGGTGGCCTGAAAAGGTCTCTTCCAACCCCAGCCATTCTAGGATTGTATGAATGGCCTAAAAGATCTCACAGTAGTGACTAGGAGGCAAAAACCCCCAAAGGCGTCCAGCTGAGAGACAGCTCAGAGACTAATCCTGAGCTTCCCTGTGCCACAGTGCAGTGCTGGGCTGGGTGTTGCTGCTTGGGGCAGCAGTTGTGAGACACAGAGCAGGTGGCTTTCAGGAAAAGTGCGCAGCATGGAGTCTAAGTGAACTCCAAAAAAACCCAGACCATCAGTGGACTGACTGCTATGGATCTGGACAGTGTGAGTGTAAAACCACTTACCAATAAGCCACCATGAAAGAAGTCCCAAAATGACCTGCTGCTGAAGCCACCGTGACGATGTGACCGTAGTTGTTCTTCATCATGGCTGGCAGAAAAGCTCTGGTGGTCTTGAAAGTCATTGGAACCAAGAGGCAACCATGGGGGAAGGAGGAAAAGAACAGTGTTTTCTTGGCCAGGTCCAACACTGGCCCTGACTGTCACTAATGAAGTGAGAAATGTTCTGGCTAATGCTCAGTGCTGCACAGCACCTTGGAATCGCAGAGCCACAAAGACCCCTGTTCACTGTTCAGCTCAAGGAGCCAGGAGCGGAGGTGGTGACACAGCAGAGTGTAAACTGGGAGAGGAGAAGTGCCCAGGGAGACTGGCTGGGTTGGGGGAATGGATACAGAGATGGGGGGGGCCCTTACCCACATGTGAGCAAGGATGTTGACTTCAAACATTCTTTCAATCTGGTGGTCCTGAGTGGAGAGCAGGTCGGCAGCTGTAATCACACCTGCATTGTTCACCAGGATGGTGACATCCCCAATGTCCTTTTTCACCTGTTGGACAGAATACAACCAGAAAGGGGCCTGTCATTTGCTATCAAAACCATGCCAGGCAAGGGAAGATGAGAAGTTAATTTCATTCCTAACCTGGTTTCTTCTAGGGGGAGGAAGATCAGCCACATTTCCAGGTGTGGCAGGAACTGGGCAGTAGCACCACGAGATCTGGATTGGATCTGATGCTTCTCCCTTGGCTACTGCCAGTGTTTCTAGCCCCCCCAGCTCAGCAGTGCCACTGCACTTCTTCTCCTGGCTCCCCTGAGAGCCGAGCACCCTGGGCTGAGCCCTTGGACATGCCCCTGCTCCCCTACCTTCTCGGCAGCGCTGTAGATCTCCTCCCTCTTGCTGCAGTCCACCAGGAAGGTCTGCACGGGGGCTCCCAGCCTCTGGCACTCTGCTGCCGTGTCCTCGAGGCCGTGCTGGTGGGGGCAGGACAGACAGACACTCGTGTGCAGCTGGACCCTGCCTGCCTGGGGCTGCTGGGGCACCAGGGAGAGCCTGAAGGTTGGTCCTGGCCAGGGAACCTGCCGAGCCCCAGGGCAGCTCCCGGTGCCCAGGGAAACAGCTGCAGCCAGGGGCTGTGAGAGGACTGGGATCCCAGGAGCAGAGGCTGTGGGGTTGGCAGGGAGCTCTGGAGATCACCCAGTCCAACCCTCCTGCCAGAGCAGGATGCCCTAGAGCAGATCCCACAGGAACACATCCAGGTGGGGTTGGGAATGTCTCCAGGGATGGAGGCTCCACAGCCTCCCTGGGCTGCCTGTCCCAGGGCTCTGCAGCCCTCAGAGTAAACAAGTATTTTTTCATATTCATGTTAAACCTGCTGTGTTCCAGTTTGTGCCCCTTGTCCTGTCCCTGGACACCACTGGGAAGAGTCTGACCCCATCCTCCTCACACCCACTTTATAAGCATTGATGACTTCCCCCCTCAGCCTCCTTTTCTCCAAGCTGAACAGCCCCAGCTCTCTCAGCCTTCTCCTAACAGGGCAGATGCTCCAGTCCCTTCATCACCTCGGTGTCCCTGTGCTGGACTCTCCCCAGTAGCTCCTCACCTAAAATTCAAGACCTGCATGGAGTGACTGCCAAAAAGGGAATGTGGCAACAAGAGTGAGTTGGCCTTGGGAAGCACATGTAGCTGGGCTGCAGAAAGGGGCAGGGGTGGCTTTCAGAGCCACCTGCTTTCCAGCAGACACGGTGACACCTCTGAGAGGGGCAGTGGCCCCGTGCCCCCCTGCACCCCCAGCCTGGGTGTGAGCAGAGGTGAGCACAGCACAGAGACAGTTCCCTTGGCAACAGCTTCCAGCGCCTGCTCATCTCCCTCCTCACCACAGGTTTCCTAGCAGCCAAGGGCACCCTCTTGCTATTGCCTTTCCTTCTCTCACCCCCATTTCGCTGAGCGCGGCAGCAGCTCAGCAAGGGGCTCTGCCCGCGTGTGCCCGCAGCAGCGCGGGGCACCCTGCACCCAGCGCGGCGGGCAAATCCCTGCGAGCAGGAGGTGAACCCGCCTCCCTGCCCAGCCA
>NW_009951862.1:122879-151764 GCF_000747805.2 Chaetura pelagica | reverse complement strand
GGCCGGGGTCCCGGGGCTGCCCTGCCCGCCGAGGGGAGCTTGGCGGGGGACGCGCTGCGTGGCTCCGGGTGCCCCTTTTGCACCTGGTAGGCACAAACCTGCCGTCCCCGGAAACCGGGCTGCTGCAGCTGTTGAAAAACGCTCGAGGGATGTAACGCTGACCTGCGTGTGGAGGTTGGCGCCCTCCGGTGTGTCCTGCCCCGGGCTGCGTTAAGGCTCTCTTGAGTCCCGGGGAGCGTTGTGAGTTAACTGTGCTCTTGAGAACCAGCTGTGAATGCTTCAGCACACACTTGCTGTGTAACTGTGAGTGTTCAGCTTCAGGGTGAAGGTTTCATCAGATGAGTGAGGAGTTTTAAACTGCTGAGTTTGAAAATCCCTGGCCTGTGCTGCTAGCTGTAATCTAATAGTCACATCTGTGTTGAAACAACAGGGTTAATGTATGAGTTGGTTTGGGTTTTTTTTGCATCTGAAACTCATTGGTCACATTACTTTGCTCAGGTGTGAAGTTGTTAAAACCTGGATGTATTTTTGCAGAGAAGATATATTTCCTTATATGCTGGAAGTGGTGGTTCCTTTTTTAAAAAAAAGAAACAACCTTTTCACTAAGAAATTAAAAAGTTTTGATTTTGGAGTATTCCTGTAGGTTATTTGAGGCTCTTATCTGGATTAATCTCTTTTTTTAATTGTTAAAAAACATGGAGTGCAGGAAGGCCTCTTTCTGTGTTGAAGGAAATCTGTGAAGAGTTTTTAAGAGCTGCTGCTCAGGCACTTTAACCCAATCTGCTTTTAAGTATTATTATTGTTGACTAATCTTTCAGCTCCCAGTGGCAAAATAGAATCAGAGTCTCAAGTATCTTTTTTTTCCTTTTAACTTAAGTAGTTTGATAATTCCAGCTTTCTTTGTAATTAAAAACCAAGGTAAGTTATGGCTGCCCCTTCCCTGGCAGTGTTGAAGGGCAGGTTGGATGGGGCTCTGAGCAGCCTGGGCTGGTGGGAGGTGTCCCTGCCCATGCATGGGGGGTGGGACTGGATGGTCTTTAAGGTCCTTTCCAACTCAAACCATTCTATGATTCTGTGTGTCATTCTACTCAGTAGTGCACAAAAGGATATTTTGGTGGTCACAGCAACTTCTAGAGCTGTGTTGCTCATGACTTTATTTCATTCTGCCACTGGATGTGAGAGCAGCATTCTAGTTAAGACTTGATTTGGTTTATTGATTAAATACCCCCATGGAGATTTAATTCCTGCATACCTTTGAGCTGTTGCTTATGTAGGATTGATTCATCACTGCTCAGTGTTCCACACAGTCTGGAATGGCAGCTCTGGTTCCAGGTTGTTATTCATGCTCTGAAATTTTGTGTCTAGTAGAGTTCCCTTCTGCTTCAAGCAGCTAAAGGTAACATTCCCTATTTTTTGGCCCAGGCAGACCTTTGGATGGTGGCTGGAGGAAACAATAGTCTATTATTAAGAGCTGGTTTGTGGAAACATCTAGTCTGTTCTGCCTGCTGTGCTGTACTATGCAGATAAGGGATTAAATACCAGCCTAATGATTGAGATGCTTTCTTCCTCTTTTTCAGTAACTTGTCTGCAAACTGCTGGTCCTCCCTTTATCCTGTTACCATGTCCAATGGTTACAATGTGAAGTTCTGCCACAGCAAAGCTCTGACCTGCCCGTATCCAGGATCTCGTGTGGAGCGTAGCCCAGTTCCTGAAGACAAAATAGGCTGGCTGGTGGAGTGGAAAGATTATCATCCTGTGGAGTACACTTCAGGGTCTGTTTTGGCTGGACCCAGTTGGGCAGATCCCCAAATCAAGTGAGTGGAAATTGTGGCTCTTCTCTCCTGTGAACATGGAAGTGGGAAATATGGGTCAGCTGAGTTAATAAGATCATGAGCTTGACATTGTGCTTTCACAGTGTTGTGTGAAAGTAAAGACCTAGAAAAATGGTGGTTAGAGAACTGAATGGGTTGGGTGAGTTATGAAGGTCTTGGACACGTGTTTTTACTTAGCTGGTGCTTGAGGGTAAGAGTAGTGTTAATGGGAATAACATTGATCAACAGCTGTTGGTTTCTGTGAGGTGCTGCTTCTCTGTGTTGTGAGCTGAGGAAAAAATCTTAGGAATTCAGGAGAACACTTTCATAACATGCTTGTTTGTTCATGGACTGAATGCAAGGTGAGAAGAGAATTCATGTGGACATGTAGTTATAGAGTTGAGGACTCTGACTCAGGAAATGTGACATGTTTGAATGCCTGACTGTACTTTCTTTTGTAAATATGTGTTCATTTTTATTGATTCTGTGAATATATTCTCCTCTTAAGGAAAGCTGTATGTTTCTTGGCTAGAAAGTTAGATGCATGCATCTAGTGTAACTTGTGATAAGGTGACATGGTGATTCCTGTGTCTGCATGTGGGTGTAGAAAGGTCAGAATAAAATGGCACTTGAGGTTTCAGCCTTTCCTTCCTCATTTACCATGGCTGTTTGGACCTGTGCTTCTATTTCCTTTTAATATGGTTTAGTATTGGTGATTATTATCTTGAAACTCTGACAAATCATCTCTAATAAAAAACTCTGCTCAGTTTTCAAGTAGCAAAATAGGTTTTTTTGAGTTTTGTCAATGGATCGTGTTCTTTAACCTAGCAAGGACACTTTGGAAACACTTTGTCTAAAGAATATTCTCAATGTTAAATACTTCAGAGGGGCACATGTATCTGCAGAATGAAATAAGGGGAGACTTATCAGTAAAAGCTGAGATTTTATGGCCTTCTGTGGAAAAGGGAAGGCCTGCAAATTGAGTTCTGGTGGAAAAAAGTGTTGGTTGGATGTTGCTGCTCTGGGGGCTGGCTTTCAAGCTTTTCTGGGGTGGAGAGGTGGTGTGTGTTTGCTAACATATCTCTATGAAATTATGCTTTTCCACACAGTGATCAAGGTTTTTCTCCCAAGTTCAATGAGAGGGATGGGCAAGTGGAGAGGAAGAGTCTGAGTGGCTTGTATGTGGTGGAAAATGGGAGGCCCCGGTGAGTGGGTTGTTTTATTTGCATATTATGTTGTTTCAGAGCTCTCACAGGTTTATCAGTTTTCATACATGGTACCTGCTAGAGCCAAATCAAGGTACTGTGCCATAGAGGTCTCTCTAAGGTTGTTTGTTGTTGGTTTTTTTTTTTGAATACTAGGAATATTTTGAAAGTAAACATGGTTAATGTTCTGTGTCACTTGTTTCAGAAACCCAGTGGGCAGGACTGGCCTCACAGGCAGAGGATTATTAGGGCGCTGGGGACCAAACCATGCTGCTGATCCTGTTGTGACTAGGTAAGGGACAAGTAACTGAAAGGTGCCTTGCAGCAGAGCAAAAATAAACATGCTTTTTGCTTTTTCTGTGCATATGTGGACTTTTCATGGGCCTTTTGTGTATTTTCCCCTATGTGTAAGCCCCTTCAGATATGGGTATCTGAACAGCAAGAGTTCTTTTCTCTGTCAAAAAATAAGAACTTGCTGCTAATCCTAGGATCATGGAATGGTTTGGATTGGAAAGGATCTTCAAGATCATATAGTTTCAACCCCCAGGGACACCTCCCACCAGATCAGGTTGCTCAGAGCCCCATCCAACCTGCCAGGGATGGGGCTTCCACAGCGTCCCTGGGCAACCTGGGCCAGGGTCTCACCACCCTCACACTCAAGAATTTCCTCCTCATGTCTCACCTCGATCTCCTCTCTTCCAGTTTTACTCCATTTCCCCTTGTCCTCTCCCTACAAGCAAATTCTTTTGAAATGCTGAGGAAGCAAATTAAAAAAACCCCAACAACTCAAAGTGTATTTCAATAAAAATACACAAATAATCTTCAGTAACAAATGTAAAAACTGAAAGGACTATGTGATATTTTGATCCTGTATATGTAATAGGCCAGAAGGCCTTGGATGAGGCATATTAAATCCCAGGAATGTTGTTTTTCTGTCATAGTGACTAAACTGCAAAAAAAAAAGCAAGGTGCCTCCTTGTGCTCTGCAAGAAATACTAACTTGGCCTGATGTATTACAGGAGGAGGAGGGGTTAGGCTTCTCTTGTTCTTTCTTTATTGTCAGTGTATGCTCTGTTTTAATTGTGCTTTTGGCAGCAGGAGCTGTGTGTGTACATGCCAGCTCTTTTACAGGAAGCATTCAGAAAAGGTGGTGGGCGGTAGCAGGGGTGCAGGCTAGAAGTGTCGTGCTGAAGGTGGAACCATTGTGCTGCTCATTACCATGTAGTTTACTTCTTTCCCTTTCCAGAAGGCTGCAATGCTATTTTGTCTCTTTTTTTTTTTTTAGACTTTTGTTTCCTGTAACTGTAGATTCCTAGTTGTTTGCTGAAGGCAGTGGTGGGTGGCTGTGTCCTCAGGCTGGTGCCAGGTGGGCTTTGGGAGGTGCTGCAGCCTGCACAGCTGTTCTGCTCTGGCAGGAGGGATCCTCACCCTCTCCTTGTGGAGAGGCAGAAGTGCAGCTGATGGGATGAGCTGAACACAGCTCTCACTGCTCTTGAAATGTGGCTTTGGTGCAATTTGTGCCCTTCTGGATCAGAACCCGGTTGATAGAGGTGTGTGACAGACTCTGGGCTTTACCTTTGCTTGTGATCTTGCTGCACAGTCTTTCTGCACTTGGTTTTCCCCTGCACAGGGAACAGTGCAGGTGCCTTGCTGCTCCTCTCCCAGGCCCTTGTGCCAGGAATCAGCAAAGCATGTTCTTGTTTGTTGTTTGCTGCAGGTGGAAGAGGGATGGAAGTGGCAAGAGAGTTGCTCATCCAGTTACTGGGAAAAACATCTTGCAGTTTGTAGCTATCAAGAGGAGAGACTGTGGGGAGTGGGCTATTCCAGGGGTAAGAGCAAAGTCCTGGAGACAGCATACACTTCCCCACTGGTAAGGTTAAAAGGCCTTGCTGCTGTGCACCTGACAAAAGTGTGCTTTTTAATGTTACAGCTTGTTACAGAGGTGAGGAGAAATTCTCCTTAACCTGGCTTTGTCTGAGCATCAGCTCAGATGCCTTCTGCTGTTTCTGCATTGCAAGGCACTTATTGTTTCTGATCCTGGCCACGTCTTTTGTGGAATGCAGGCAAAACTTAATCCAGTGCAGGTTTTGAAGGATGTGATAGTCACCTTTTTTTTTTTTTTTTGCCCCTTCCCTCCCACCCCAAGGGGATGGTGGACCCAGGGGAGAAGATTAGCGCTACCCTGAAGCGAGAATTTGGAGAGGAAGCCTTGAACTCCTTGCAGAAATCACCTGAGGAGAAAGCAGAATTGGAGAAGCAACTCCATAAGCTGTTCAGCCAGGAACATTTTGTGGTGAGCTCTGTGCCTTTTGTGATAGTCTCTTGAGATATGCATGTAAGTTGCAACTGTGTGGAGCTTGGAAAAGTGTAGCTGAAATCACAGAATTATGTAATGGTTAAGGTTGGAAGGTACCTTAAAGATCAGCAGGTTCCAGCCTCCCTGCCATGAGCAGAGACACCTCTTCCAGTTTTAATCCATTCCCCCTTGTCCTCTCACTCCCTGCCCTTGTGCAAAGCCCCTCCCCAGCTTTCCTGGAGCCCCTTCAGGCACTGGAAGGTGCTCTAAGGTCTCCCTGGAACCTTCTCTTCTTCAGGATGAACACCCCAACTCTCTCAGCCCATCTCCAGAGGAGAGCTGCTCCAGCCCTCTGATCATCATCATGGCCTCCTCTGGAATCTCTCCATGAGCTCCATGTCCTTCCTGTGTTGAGGGCTCCAGAACTGGGCACAGGACTCAGGTGGGGTCTCACCAGGGCAGAGAGTCAGAATCACCTCCCTTATGCTGCTGTCCATGCTTCTTCTGAAATGAAGTTGTGATGCTTGGGTGGTCGTAGTGTAGGAAATGGAAGGGACTATTGAAAACTCTGTAAGGGCAAATGTATTGGAAGGAAATAAAATAGTCTTACTGCTTCCACCTTGTTTGTTGTGACACAGATTGATGTGGTTTTTGGGTCCTTAGGTGTACAGAGGGTATGTGGATGACCCTCGTAACACTGATAATGCCTGGATGGAGACAGAGGCTGTGAACTATCATGATGAAACTGGTGAGTATCTCCACATCTGCTCTTAGCTGCTTATTACTGTAATATATTGGTTTGACATTAGGGTATATGTTGGGCTGAGCTTGGCAATGAAACTGGGGGAGCATGCTAGTCAGGTGTAAAGTATTGGACTAAAATCTGTGGATGTGAGAAGCTCTTGTCTCCTCAGATGTTCAGTCTTGACAGGTAGTTGCTTCCATTTGGTTTCTCTCAGTCTTGAAATAAGGAACACGGGCTTGGCCTGAAAATTATTTGTTAGCTGGTTCTAAGCTGTGGACCATGTGCCTTTATATGGAGATGGAGCATTGGACAAGGGCTCCTTCTTATCACTGCATTGATCTTGAGTTGGTTTGCTTGGCCTTCCTAGTGAGTCTGGGGTGGGAGGATCCATGAAACTGGTTGCTTTGTCTTATGTAAGTTTCAGAACCTGAGAAAGGAAGCAGTGGGACATGAGCCCAACAAACAAGCAAAAATCAAGGCAGAGGCATTGGCAGTCTTCCCAATAATTTCTAGTAACTTGTGCTGCTGATGCTACCTTAGGAGTGGTGACATGGAGGTAACTCCACCTCTGCCACTCAGATTTACCTTCATATAATACAAAGATGAAAAATGTTTCTGGCACAGAATGATTGAGCAACTTTAACTGGTCCCTTTGAGAAGCAGGTGAAGCCACTGCCAGTGGAGGAGCCTTGTAGAAGGGTGGAACTGATCAAATGTGAGAAGAAAAAGCAGAAAAGAAGGTGCATTAGGCTGTTCTAACTCTTATTTTATGAACAGGTGAGACAATGGATAATTTGCCTCTGGAAGCAGGTGATGATGCTGGAAAAGTGAAGTGGGTTGACATCAGTGAGAAGCTCAAGCTGTATGCAAGTCATAGCTACTTCATTAAGCTTGTGGCTGAGAGAAGAGGAGCCCACTGGAGTGAGGCTCCTGGTCCTGAGTGCCATGAGGGATGTAAATAAGGAATCAATGGACACCAAGGAGAGACTCAGATTTTCCAGCTTTGGAACAGTTAACACTGTCCTTTTCAGTGGGAATGGAGTGAAATTCCTGTGAAATTTGGGGGGCAAAACCACTTTGGCTTTTTCAGAGACTTCAAATGGCTTCTTTTGATTTCTCGTGTGAAATGAGATGCATGTGGAGCTGTTGCCATATTTTCCCTTTCTTGTCTTAATTATTTGCAGCCGTTTCATAACATCTGCAGAATTGTGTGACTGCACTGGGATTGACTGATTGCAGTTCAGTATTCACTTTAGCTCTGCCTTTTTGTCCTGATTTCTTGCCAGGAGTGTGAATCCTTAAGGGATGTAAGACTTGTAGGATGATGACTTAAATTAAGCGCTACATAATAAAGCAACTTTTCTTTTTGGAGTTGTTTCACTTCACATGTCTTTTCCATTATTCCCTAATTCGAGAGATTAGTTTTCGCATTGAATTGCTTTCTAGTTTAGAGTATGGGTGGTGTTCACATCTAAATGTTTGTCAGTGCCTCTTATTTACAAAGGTAACTGTTGGAGGATGGAACTTGATTTTTGGGAGCTGGAATTTGAGATTCCTCTCTTCCTGCTGTGCACAGCTGCTGGGGACACTGCCATAAACAGCATCATTGTGAAGAGCAGCCTCAGTGTGTGATCTTGTAAATTATGGTGATTTTATACAGTTTAGTTCATGTGAGTAGTTCACAGTATGGGGTGGCTCTTCTGTGGCATTTATGCAGCTAACAAGAACTGCATGGTAATTGCTGACACTTCTCACTGTTTTTAATCAAAGGGGTAATTGCTCTTGACTGCTTAATTGTGTAATATTGTTAATGGTTGGTGACAGTAACAGCCAAATGTTGTGACTGAGACCTGGGGAGGGCATCTCGATTAATTTTAAGCCATATGAACCAATTTTGAGCCATATGAAGTAGGGTGGTGATAAATGTTATGATCTGGGAAACCTGTGCTAGTGGGTGACTGCCCTTGCTGTGGAAGAAAAATCTTTCATGCAGTCTGCTCCTACCATGATTTATTTCATGTTCTTTAGTCTGCTCCTACCATGATTTATTTCATGTTCTTTAGTCCAGGTGACATGAAAGCATTTGGATTACCTTGGAATTGCATGTTAAAACAGTTGCTCAGCACATGAGACCAAGTTGGCTGGCTCCTGTGATAGGGTTGTGGGACAGGTTGGTGGCTCTGTGCAGTTCTGAGTACTGCATCTTAAATCAAATCTACAGGGCACCACAGATCATACCTTCTTGAGACCTTCTGGATGTTTATTTTACTTATCAGCTGATAAAGAAGCCCTTTATATATATATGACCCCTGCTAATCCTTGGAGCATTGATGTGTTTGGCAGTGGAACCATGTGTGGTATCAAACCAATATTTGTTGAGCATTTTGGCAATACAGCTGTTCTGTCTGTAGGGTTCTGTACTTCAGTGGCACTGGAGGAACACTTGGGTATGGCAGCCTAGAGTTCTGAAGCTGCTAACTGGGAGGGAGTGTTACCAATTCCAAAATTCCCTCCTTTTTCCTGAAGGAATGGGACCTGGTGAATTAACTACTTTTTGAGGCCAGCTGTGTACTGACAGGTTCCTTGGAGTTTGAGAGCTGAACTTTCTGACATCTGGCTTGTATGGAGGTTAAGCAAAAAGCTATTAAAAGGTAAGTCTCTAAATAAGTTTTCAATTGTGGTGTTTGCTTGGCCCTTCTGTTTAGTCATGATTTTAGTAGAAAAGCCTGAACAAAGTTTAATATATGTATCTGGGGAAAATCTTTGAGAATGCAATTCACAAAATGTTGGCATTATGTTGGTTCTGTTTAAGGTCTCTGGTAACAATAGCTCATCTCCATGCTCTTTTCTGGGCCATGTCTGGGGGTGCAAAGCATAATAGATGCTTATTGGATGCACTTGCAGCTTAATAAGGATGCAAACTGAGCTGTAAACATGTTATAAAGCATCCTACTTGCCTGGTGTGGAGACAATAGAGTAGATACTGCTCATGGAGCACAGGGGTGAGAGCAGAAGGAAGGAAACATGTTTTTTGTAGCATTTTCTAGGTTGGCATGTTTGTGTTTGTGCAGTTATTTGTGTGACTACTTGAAAAGATTGTCCTCATCCTCAATGAAAGCAACTATTAACAGTGACTGGAAAAAAAAAAACCCCAAACCAAACTCAAAACCAGATTGAAATGGAAATAGACTCCAGAAGTATTTGGGAAATGTGCTGGAATGCTTCCCAGTTCTTTTCATCTAGAATACATGTAAGATTGTCAAGAGGAAGGACATGTTATCCAGAGTTTATAGGGTGCAAATGTTTTTTTTTGGGGAAGCATTTGTACAAAGCTGATCAGTGTTCCTCCAGAAAGTGTAGAAGTGTGACCCCACACCTGCTGGCATGGCCTGTTGAGCCATAAGCCACAGATGATGTGGTGGTCACCTGTATTTCCTTCTCTTTGGAGTCTTCTGTGTGGCTGTTCTGGAGGACTGGAAATGAACACAAACAGGTCTGGTATCAGTACTGCACTGAGGAGGAGGTTGATCTCCTTTGAAAAGGAGAGTCAGATGGCCAGGTCAGTGAAAAGAGATGATAGGATCACAGAATGGTTTGGGTTGGAAGGACCTTAAAGATGAGGTTCCAACCCCCCTGCATGGGCAGGGACACCTCCCACCAGCCCAGGCTGCTCAGAGCCCCATCCAACCTGCCCTTGAACACTTCCAGGGATGGGGCAGCCACAGCTTCTCTGGGCAACCTGGACCAGGGTCTCACCACCCTCACACTTGGTTCCCTCCTCATGTCTCAGCTAAATACATGCACTTACATCTATATCTACATACACACACTGCTGTGTGGTGTTATGTGAAGTGGGCAACAAGTCACCCTTTCCAGAGCAACTGTCAGTGAAACTGGGCTTAGTGGGAAATAATCTCTTCTTTCCAGAAGTTGTTCCTGTGTTGAAAACAGTCATAGCTTGATTGTCTCCCAGGGTACCAGGCTGGAGGTGGGCTGGCATTAGCAGCCCGTGCTGGTCCAAGAACAAATTAGAGAGCGGCAAGGGGACTTGTCCAGTATTAAAACTACCAAAACAGCATTTCTGAATCTCATTTTCTTTCCACGGGAAAGATGACATGGTTCAGATGAAAGGTGTTTTCTGATCTTCCTCTGTAGGAGTAGCATTTGAGGGCTCTTGCTTACAGCAGAGTGTGCTGGGAGTGTTTTCAGTTAAGTGCTGGGCTTAAAATCACAAAGTTAATCGGATTCAGGACTAACCCCATTCTGTCCTGATTTTTATGCCTAAGTGGTGCCTATCTTCAGGCAAGCAAAAGCTGGGAGATGATGAAAGAAATAGCATTTCTTTCTCAGAAAAATGTTTCCTTTTCTTTGACAAAGTCCTGACAAAACCCACATATCTAGGAAGACTTATTTTATTTGAGGTTTCTATGCAGAATGTTAAACTGACAGTACAGTAAATAAAAGAAACAAGTGCTATTTCAAGTTAATTTTCTTCACAGTGTGATAAAATCCACATCCTATAATCCTACTGGAGAGCTTTGTAAATAGCTCAGTCATCAGGTTAGTATTTCAGAGATATCAGAGATAAGTGCAGGGTAAAACGCTTTCTTTAACCATGGGCCACTTGGAGTAGTTAAATTTTTCTGCGGTTAATGAATGTAGAACTCTCCTGCACATGGGTTATTTGATGAGACTGCAATGAAGCTTATACCACTTTCTTTCTTGAAAACTATGAAGCTGTTAGTTACAGAAATGATCAGGATTCAGATATTTCACTAGTTCTAGTGCTGCACTGTGGTTCTGTCCAGCCAAGCTCAGAACAGGAGACTTTCATTTATGTCTTCTGCAACAAAGAAGAAGAAAACAAACATTTAATGCCAAAGAGACATTTTTATGATCAAGAAAGTGATACAATGAAGTTTCAGAGGGCTCATGTAGGGGAATACTATCCCTAAAAAACAATGTATGGTTGTTGCTATCATGTTCATGAGCCATTAATTGAGACTTTTCTTGATAGGTGCTCTCTTGTTTCTGTTCTATTTCTCCCTGATCTGTTTGTGAGCTGAGAATCCTTTTCACTCTCACAAATGACTGACCCTAAACCCCTCTTTGGCTGAACAATCCCTGGCAGCAGTGCATGTATATTATGGTGGCTCCTCACACCTTAATGCCACATGTGGTTTGTGACTGATCAGTTTTCATCAGAAGAGCTGGGCAAATCCTGGGCAGAGTGATGGCTCTGCTTGCCTGACCTCTGACTAGAACTAGCCTCCACCGAAAATGATGGAGTTGATGGTAGGATATTGGATGTGTTTCTTGAGTCCGCATGTTGAGCCAAACACCTTCTGTCCCAACTCTTCTAGGATTAACCTGTGCTCCTGCTACCCCTGCTTAATGGCACGGTTGTTCAGCTGTCACTGGGGGCTAGGTCAGAGGAAGGTAGGTTGTCCAAAAGTCATGTACATCTCAAATTGCTATGGTGACAGCTTTCCTTCAGCTGCTGCCTAGTTCCAGAGCCACCAGCTGTACAGTAATACCCAGCTTTTCACTTCCCTAGAGAATTCTCCATGTGGACTGAGCTGAACCAAATGTCTGCCTACATGGAGGTTCAGACACTACGTGGGAACGATTTGATGTTTAGTAGAAGCTCCCTTTTAAATTTATCTTCATAGCAAATAGGATTTTTCATCTCAAGAAAGCAATTCAGGTCCTTGCACCTTTTGCCAACTTGTCATGACTTCCATTTGCCTCCATGCACAGTAGCCATGAACTTCTGCCTACAGTTTCTTTCCCAGATGTTGTGGTCTGAGAATGTGCCTAGTGTCAATAGAAACGTTTTGTCCTGTAGCTCTGCCTGTTCTTTTAGGTTTACCTTCCTTGATCCCAAAGCAGTGACACCATTCCTTCAAAGCAATGAGTTTGTCTTGGTCCCCATCACACTCCTGGAAGAAACGGGTGATGCAGTGTTCCATGGGAACAAGGGAGGCTCTCAAAGGTGCCAGCTCTGAGTGTGTTAGTAACCTGAAAGAAAGAGCAGGTATGTGGAGCTGCGTTTCATACAGTTCATATAGGGACACAGTGTGTTATCAGGAAGTTCACAGGTGACATCAAGCTGGGTGGGAGTGTTGATCTGCATGAGGATAGGGAGGCCCTACAGAGAGACTTGGATAGATTGGATCCTTGGGCTGATGTCAGTGGTCTGGGCTTCAACAAGGCCAAGTACTGGGCCCTGCACTTGGGCCACAGCAACCCCAGGCAAAGCTCCAGGCTTGGGAAGTGTGGCTGGGAAGTGTCTGGCAAGAAAGTACTTGGGGGTTCTCATTGACCAGCAGCTGAACATGAGCTAGTGTGTGCCCAGGTGGCCAAGAAAGCCAGTGGCATCCTGGCTTGTATTAGAAATGGTGTGGCCAGCAGAAGTAGAGAGGTGATTGTCCCCCTGTGCTCAG
Organism: Chaetura pelagica; assembly: GCF_000747805.2. NCBI lineage: Eukaryota > Metazoa > Chordata > Aves > Apodiformes > Apodidae > Chaetura > Chaetura pelagica. Next base: position 139,261 of record NW_009951862.1, on the reverse strand, counting down.
CACTGGGGGAGGCCACACCTGGAGTGTTGTGTCCAGTTTTGGGCACCTCAATTCAAGAGAGATCTTGAGGTGCTGGAGCGAGGACAGAGGAGGGCAATGAAGCTGGTGAAGGGTCTAGAGAATCAATCTGATGAAGAACATTGAAGGTGCTGGGAATGTTTAGTTGAGGAAGAGGAGGCTGCTCTATAACTACCTAAAGGGACGGTGTGAAGAGGTAGGCACTGCTCTGTTCTCACAAGTGGTGATAGAACAAGAGGGAATGGCCTCAAGCTGCGCCAGGGGAAGTTTAGACTAGACTTTAGGGAGTAACTTTTTCACTGAAAGGGTTGTAAGACATTAGAACAGGCTGCCCAGTGAGGTGGTGAAGTCACCATCCCTGGATGTGTTGAAGGGTGGTTTGGATGTGGTGTTGATGGAGATGGTTTAGAGGAGAACTTGGCAGCGCAGGGATGGTGGTTGGACTTGAGGATCCTGAGGGGCTTGTCCAACTGGAATGGTTCTGTGATTCTGTGATTTCATTAATAAATCATCAGGATCATCAAAGATGATCTAAGCTGTTAGAAGATGACACTTGCCTTTGACAGATGGAATCTGTTCTGGTGCTTAGGTAATGAATCTGTCCCAGGTCATCCTGATGATGAACGATTCCTGATAAACTGATTCAACTGCTGTTTTTTCACAAACGTTTTTTTGCCAAAACAAGTATTACTGAGACTTACTATGGAGTTTTGCTGTTGATCTTCAGAAGATCAAGCTTGCAAAGGTGCTTAGCTGTGTTCTAAGACAGTAGGTGTGATCAGGATGAGGTGTTGAGGGTGTGCAGCTTTGAAACACTTATCCCAGCCTGCAATCTAAGTCATGTTCTCAGAAGTTGGGAGCTTCCTCTGAACTGTGGCACTGATGCTGCTTTACTGTATCTGCTCCTTAAGCAGAGACTTGTGTGGTATTAATTGAAAACTAGTGAATTATTGCTGACTGGCCTTGGCCTTGAGTACCTTGCCTGTGGCTCTTGGCTTCAGCAATAGCAGGATCTCATGAGCCTTGTTTTCTTGCAGGACCAGGGTGTTAGTAGCTATTAAGACACTGTAGAGCTTATGGTGTGTAGTATGTAATGATGATGAAAGGCAAGAAGAAAACAGGTTCTGACCTAAGACAGGGCTCCAAATGAGAGAAGTTGTGTCTTAGAGATTAATGCCCCCTCAGAAAGAGGGGGATCCTGGCTTCCCTCAGCTGAGGGGCTGCTCTTGGACAGCTCTTGCTCCTTCAAGTGGTTTAGAAAACTGTACCAGCTTGAGTTTAAATGGCAAACTGGAACTGACCCCACAAAGGTTTTCCTGGTTTTTTTTTTACCTGTCAGCAGGGTGCTGATCAAGCTGATGAAACTGCCAATGCACAGGATACACATACATGTGGTAATTTTTCTCAAAGTCATGCAGGAGCAGCTCAACGCCGTGGTCACCAGCAACAAGGCGCTTGTCGTTCTGGTAGATTTTTTTGATCTGAACACAACAGAGAAAATTGATTCCTTAGGGATGAACATCTGTTATGAAGGGAAATGTGCAGCAAGGAGGTATTTCCAGCAGGGAAATGGGTTTTAGTGTTTGTGGCCATACACAACATGAAGAGTTGGCCTCTGTTCATGTCAACTTTGGTAGTGACTAGAAGGGAAGTGAAATTGCTGTGGCCTGATCACCAGTCTCAGCTAAGCAGGGGTAGCAGCTTCAGATTGGTAGGGGATGAAACCATGATGAAAACAGTTCTATTGTGTTTGTTGATCTTTTGTCCTGAGGCAAGCTTTGGTGTAGAATAAGCCACCTCAGAAATCATCTGATTCATACCATTTAGTATGAGCTGTTCTGGGTAGGTTAATTTCCCTACTGGTAACTCTCTAAATAGCCTTTGGTGCTGCTCAAACATACTGTGTGTAAACCTTCTGTGACCTACCACATGCACCTCCTACTCCAGAGTTAGAGCTGCTCAGGTCTGGTTTTAACTTAAACCTTTTTTTCTAACAGTTAAGATTTTTTTAGACAGTTATGGCATCTATATCTTCAAAACCAAAACTGCTGTCACCAATTGGCTTGACACAAATCCTTCTCAAAAAAAAAAAAGGCCCATTGGCATGAGATGCTTCCTCTGATTTAAACCAATGTGGTGTGATGCTGCAGGTCTACTGGATGGTAGAAGGCAACTCTTTTCTCTTAAAGCTGTCACTTGATGTCACTTGTGTCACTTGATAACCCTTCAATATCACAGTGTAGATGGACAGTGCATGTGGCTGGATTAAAAAGTGCAAATGATACCCTCAAGTGTTGAGTCCATTTTCAGGTACTTCTGTAGTGGTGACCTAGTACAAGGTATGTCTCAAGAAGATGAGGAGCTACTTTTGGTTGGTCCAAGGCAGGATTCTCCTGCCCCCATGAGGGTCCCCTAAACTCTCTATTGTAAATACATCTTGAATCCTGCTGTCAGGCTCCCCATGCTGAGTTTGAGTCCTTCCTTTCTTCCTTTAAATACTTGTGCATTGTCATCAGACTTTGTCCCTCTTCCAGGGCACTTAAAAAGCTGAGTGGCACAAGTGCTTTCAACTCAGACTCTACAGGTGAACTCTTGGCTGGCTGTTCCCACTTATTCTGTCTTTTAATTACTTAGCCATACCCAGATCTTCCATCTTAGTCTTCTCAAGTCTTTTGAGAAGTGACACTAGCTGCATGAAATGGATCATCCTTATCTAAATATTTATTGATCTTTCCAGGATCTTGGTCACATAGCACCTTGCTGAACAGAAGCAGTTCCTTGTCCTCTCAAGCAGGTGATGTTTCTCTAGGTATGCAATAATTCTGACTTTTCTGCCTTTTTGTAGGCACTGAATTCAAATGGATATGCTTAGTTTGCATGTGTCTGGACAGAAGGAACACTAATAGCAGAAGTGTCTCAGTTGAAATGAGTACAAGGGGCCATATCAGTTAATTTTGCAACTTGTGAGTCTAATTGTGTCTAAATGGCCTTAACCAGAGAGGGATTGCTCATAGGAAATGGGAGAGCTTGTCAGGTGTGAATCACTTTTTTCCCCCACAGGGTTAGTCCAGCTCTAACAGTGGTCTTATTTAAAGGATTGCTGACCTTACTCATTTGCTTCTCAGTTAGAAATCCAGCAGTATCCAGGTCACGTTCATAGTACTGCATGAGGATGTTCTTCAGCCAGTCTCTCATCCGGAGAGGGAACTGATCCACTTCATAGTCCGTGCAGTGAGGGATGTCTGTGCCAAACAGCAGAGCTTTTGTTAGCCAGTGATATGTTAGGTCTCCATTCAAGCATTTCTGAGCCTAGCTAGATTGGATTCTCACTAGCAAGCTTCCAGTTCAGCTTAGAATGGATGGAGCTGTTAACACATAAAATTGGAAATGCAATTAATGGGTTCCATTAGAAATCTGTGATTCTTGGCTTGCCCAGCTGTGCCAGCCACAACCTTTTTGATATCTGTGCAGCTTCTGAGCAGAGTTGTGCAGTGAAACTGTTAGCAGGCAGTTGAGTACTTGACAGCAAGAGAATATTCTGGCAGAGTGCACTTCCCTTCCAGAGTATGCAGCAGTTGGAGAGCTTGGAGTTCAGTTCTGGCTTTTTAGATCCTGACTTCTGCATTGGACATCTAAGTAGGTGGGTGGTTTGGTTTGGATTTGACATTTTCATTTCTTAACTGGCTGTAAATACTGGCTTTCTGGTCAAGGTATGAAGCAATGGGAGCATGTGAGACAGTGCAGACAGAAGACAGGGTTGACAAATTGGTGTCAGCACAGTAGGAATATCTTTAGGATTCAGATGGTTAAGACCTTTAGTCTTAAAAAAAAAACACAACATGTTTTAAACATTGTTTAGGGTTTGAAGGTCTTAATTACCTGGTAATTGGTGCAGAAGGGGGAGAGCAGAGGGTGTAAGCAGGTAACTTAGGCCTAGCTGGTAGTTAAGGCTACTGGCTCTTTATACCTAGGTGAATTCCTTAGAGAAAAACAAGCCTTACATTTGCAGGAGCCCATATAGTCCAGGTGCAACTGGCGTCCCATTTTTGTCCCTTCAAGTTGACATTTGGTGCCAAAAAGTTGACAGGTACCCTCATAAGTCTTATTATCTGTACCACAAACCTAGAGGAGGAGTGAAAAACAAAATAAATCCCTCCCACTGCATGGAGAAAAATTCTGGTCACTCATACAGGCCTGACAATAATAGAAGTGTTGTTGACATGTGGTGTAGCAATTGTGAATACCTACAGAGAGCTCCTGTGACCAGAAGTATTGAAAATTGTAGTTAGGTGCCTACATAAGGATTAGTTGCCTGCACTTAAAGACACAGTTTTGAGGCAATTTGAATTATGTTTGAAGTAGTGATATAGTTTCTGGGATGGTACAGGTTGTATACATGAGATATGTAGTAGCATTCAGTATATGCTCTAAAACATTAAATGGGTCAGTAGAACTTTGAGTGACAGGGAAAAGCTGTGATACTTGAGAGATTAAGTGAAACAAAACACTTTTCACAGACCTGTCAGGGTTGGAAGGGACCTCTAGGGATCATTAGTCCAACTCCCTGCTAAAGCAGGATAGCCCAGAGCACATTCCACAGGAGACTCTGGAATGGCTCCAGAGAAGGGGGCTCCACACCCCCCCTGGGCAGCCTGTCCCAGGGCTCTGTCACCCTCACAGTAAAGCAGTTTTTCCTCATATTTAAATGGCACTTCCCATGTTCCAGCTTGTGCTCATTGCCCCTTGTCCTGTCCCTGGGAAACTACTGAGCAGAGTCTGGCTCCATCTTCCTTGCACCCACCCTGCAGACACGTACAGGCATTAATAAGGTCTCCCCTCAGCCTTCTCTTCTCCAGGCTGAACATTCCCAGCTCTCTCAGCCTTTCCTCATCAGGGAGATGCTCCAATCCCCCAGTCATTTCTTGCCCTCCCCTGGACTCTCTCCAGCAGTTCCCTGTCTCTCTTGAACTGGGGAGCCCAGAACTGCACCCAGTTCAGATGTGGCCTCCTCAGGGCAGAGCAGAGGGGGCAGGATGACCTCCCTCAACCTGCTGACCACACTTTTCCTCATGCACCCCAGGATTCCACTGGCCTTTGTGGCAACAAGGGCACTATGTACTTACTGTGTAGCTACATATGTTCATACTGTGCTCAAGCTCTGTACTTTCACAATTGTTGGAATCACCCAAACTCCTGTGCATGCTTTTCAAGGTAGAATTTTTCAAATCATAGCAGAGTAATGTGTGATCTTGTCAACTTCATGGTTATCTTTCCCCCAGGCTGTGCACTGAGTGAAATACTTACACGCTCATAGTCTTTGGTAGAAGGACAAGCAGCAGGATCTTGGCACACACAGCTGGGTTTCCCTTGTTTGTCCACCTGGCAGACTTTACCCCTTTTGCAGTGGAAGTTCCGACAGGGATCTAGCAATCCTAGGAAGGAGGAGGGAATTTTAGAGGGGATGAGATGAAGCCAAGTGTGCATTTTGGGTGCTACTGACAGTCAAAGCAAAAGACAGCCCAGTAAGAAGTCATGTGCTTCCTGGAAGTTTGTTAAAATGCAGCTGGATCTTGCATTGAACAAAGCAAACCTAAGTTGAAATGGACATTTTTGAGAGACTTCTAGCAGTCCCAGGGCTACTTCTAAAAGGACTGACATTCACTTCCAGCTTCCTCTGGTGAAGCAGCATTGGCACTTGTCCCAGTCCTTCTTGAGTTGAAGCTACTGTTCTGAAATGGAACAGTTTCAGTGCAAGGTAATTCCGATCCCTGTGTCACTGACACAAAAAACCCGGGCACTGCCTAACAGTGTTTTTCACAAACCAATGGGTAAATACAAGGGTGTGTGGAAGGGATTCTCCTGGAACATAACTGTGATGCAGGATTGTGGACAAGCATGGGTTAGTCATGTGAAATTGTGTGCTGCCAAAGGCAGAAAAGAAATGCAGTTCAGCAGGTTCCCCAGCTGCAGAGATAAATGCTGGCTTTGCTTGTGGCTTACCCAGGAGAGCCTTCTCACTCCTGTTACTTCCACTTTCCATGTCACCATGGGAGCTGCCTGTAGTCTTCAACTGTACAGTCACAGAGACATAAAGAGAAGTTGTGGTCAATCTTGGGAAGAATAAAACTTGGCCAAATTTTTGTTCAGGTACAAATACAGAGCTGAGTGAGACACTGCTCTGTGTGCAGCAAAATGAGGTTGCCAGGCAAAATGCCTGAGAAGTGCACAACCTCTGGCAGTGTTAGTCATAGAACAGTGGAATGGTTTGGGTTGGGAGGGACCTTCAAGATCATCTAGATCCAAGCCCCCTGCTTCTCTAGCAGCTGTAGGAAAACTCAGTCCTTTTTTTTTTGAAGAGCACCCCTGGTAATCCCCTGGTTATCTGATGTCTGACTGGGGTGTGGTGGGTCTGGATGCAACATCCTCCTTTCCCTGAAGGGACAAAGCCCCCATTCTTCATCCTGGGTGAAAGGATGTCAGTTATTCTGGGGATTCTATCCCTGCCTTTCCAAGCTGTTCATTTTTGTGTGCTAATATTTCAAATCTTTGGGAGGGAGGAGTAACCAGGCTTTCCTATTGGCTTGTTTCTGGGTTCCAAGTTTTGTATCGGTGTGTCCATAGTTACTTGTATGTTTCATTACCCAGCTCAGTGGGGATGGAGCTGTTATGTTCTGTTGTTGCTGGTACCACTTCACCTAAATGTTAAATATGAAGTGACACTGCAGGACCCAGATGAATAACAAAAGGCAAGATAAGACATGCATATTAATGAACACCTGTTTTTCTCCAAAATATCCTTTCAATCATCAGGAATTTAAATGTGTGGCTGGTTTCTCTCCCTCCTCCCACCCCCCTTTTGTTTTTTGCTTTGAATATTGCAACTTTATTTTAAGGAGAACTTACCTTCTCTTCATTTTCTGTTGAACTCATGCTCTGAACAGAGCCACCTGTTTCCAGTTGTTGCTTCTCACTGTCAGAGGTAGGTGGCTCACAGTCACCTTGTTCAGAGGAAAGACAATCTTGAACCTTGACATCTTGGTAGCCCTCAGGGTCCTGCCGACTTGCAATGTGATCTTCAGTGATTCCTTTGTACTCAGTACTGGTGCTCTCCTGGTTATTACTCTGGATTCTCTCCTCTTCCTCATAGGCTGCTTCTTTCCAGGTGTTGCTAAGATCTTCCTCACCATCAACATCACTGCTGTTGTGACCATTATCATCAACATCCTCCATATCTTGTCTCTTCACCACCGTGTTGTGATCACTCTGATCATGGACTTGACTTTGGGTTTTCCTCTCTTGGCTTTGCCATTTGTCATCCTGATCTTCACGAAGGGGTTTTGGAGGGAGGGGGACTCCTTGATAAGGCTTCTTCTGGCTGTTCTCACTCTCTTCTCCCTCTAGGTCCAGTTTCTCTCTCTTGGTTATCCAGATGGATTGGCTGGGAGCTCTGAGGGCTTCATCACCTTGCATCCTGTTTTCATTTCGTTGTCTTTTGTGCTGGTTGCTTTGATTTGTCTGGTGATCTTTGTGCTTCATATACCTGTGATCAGTTTCTTCACCCCATTCCTCCTCCTCCTCTTCCACACCTTCTTCTTCATCACTTTCCCTGCTGTTTTCAGACAGGCCAACTGTGTTTTTGTTGTATTTCCATACATTATGCTCATGATCAAGGCTCAGAGCATCCACTGGACTTTCTGCACTGCCCAGACCATGTCGACTGGCTGCATTGCTGTGTTTCTCCTGCTTCCTGAACTGGGAATGCTCAGAACTGAACAGTTCTCTGCCACTGCTTCCAGAGTCACTCTCCTGGTTATCAGAAGCCAAGCCTGGTTTGTTGCTCAGCGCAAGGAAATTGATGCTTTTGAGGCTGTTTTTCCCTTGGTGCTCGCTACCTGTTCTCCTTAGTTTTCTAGTGGGCTGGGGCTCATCCCTGTGCTCAGCATCTGCTGCTGGTAAATCTGGTTCTAGGTTTCTGTGACCAGGCAGCAAATCAGCTTTGTCTGCATACCCTGCCTTCTCTTCCTGTGGGGCTTCATGATGAAGCTCTTCAGTCTTAAAACAAAACAAAAACCAAGTAGATTAGTAAATGTTAACATTTATTTGAAGTTACTGCAACATTTTTTTCCCTGTGTTGCAAAGCATGACACTGACTTTTTGTTTGTAAATGCTCCTCTTAAGCAAGCCCAGAGCATGAAATTCACATCTGAAGAAGTCTCTGCAACTCTGTTGAAGATCTCAGAGGAGACAGATGCATCTGGGTGAATTGTGAAATCTCAAAATGCTTAATTAGTAATTGAGTGTCATAACTGCAGGCACTTGTAGGCTGCAGTAATTCTCACTTAGCTCAGAGAAGGGGGGATGTGCTACTCAACTTAAATGGGAGGCCTGGGAAAAGAGGGGCAGGAGAAGAAAGGGAGCAGCTTTCACAAGGTGCTGTGCTAGTAATTTCTGAGAAGTGCATCTTAACTATTTCATAATCAACATATTCATCTATGTGGAGTCTGCTCTGTTGTTGCTTCCCACCTGAATAAATCAGGATCTGTTTTATCTGATGGCAACTACTGTATCATGAGCTCACTAGCAGGAGTTGTAGGGGGTTTGAATGACTGTTTTTTTGCTTTCCATGCTGTCAAACTAATAGCAAAACCAGTCACTTCTGGGGAAAAGGTTCAAATGCTTGAGAAAGCAGGCGTTAAGATGCCTGCTAGCTCTTGGTGCAGCAATTGCCTTTCTGCTGCTGTTGACATCACTGCAGCTGAATATCAGCAGGACAGGGACATCACTGCAGCTGAATATCAGGTGGGTCAAGGCCCTTTCAGGAGCAGCAACATCTGAGGTGTTTCTCAACACCACCTCTGGATGTTCAGTGTTGCTTATTGCTCATTAAAAAATAGCACCTGATGCTGATTTTCCTTGAAGCTTTTGGGGGTGTATTTATGAAGATGAGACCTTCTCAGAGTCTAAGTTGCTGGAATAGCATTTCCTTCAGTGTGGGCAGAGTCGTGACTGCTTGGAAACAAACACTCCACTAACAAATGCAAATTTTAAACAAATGGTAGGGTTAGAAATATTAATTTGGCTCTTAGCAGATCAGCTATGTCCAGTTTCCTAATGTCAAGGTGGCATCTGAATGTTTTACAGGTTTGTCTTTTCCCTGGTGCTCTTCCTGATGCAGGAAAAGCACTGGGCAATATATTCACTGTGTTCTTTCCAACTCAGACTTTTTCAGGGAAAGATTGTATGTTTGCTTAAATCTATCAGGAATTGAGTGAAGAGCTTTTCCAGATTAAATACACGTTTCTTGAAGACCTTATAAAAACTTATCTATGGGTTACTAAGCATCTCAAGCTGATACTAGAACAGTTGAAAATTAAGTTTCAAGAACAGGTTGTTTTTACACTGCTGCATTGCTGCATACAACATATTATATGTCTTAAAGCCAAAAAGCAGCCTTCTGTGAAGGGCTTTCAGATCCATAGAGTCAGAAACTGTAAGGCCAGAGAGTCATGAGGATTGTCTGTGATGGGTGTCTGTGTTTGAAACAGTAGTTTGAGAAAGATGTGGCTTGTGTCTGGATAGGAAACCTTGTTATGCACCACAACCTCAATGCAGAGATGGTTGGATGGGGCTTGGAGCAACCTGGGCTGGTGGGCGGTGTCCCTGCCCATGCAGGAGGGTTGGATCTAGATGATCTTGAAGGTCTTTTCCAACCCAAACCAGCCTGTGATTCTATGTGTCTGAATGTCATGCCTTTTTCCTCAGGATAAAAGAAAAAATTAGAATTTGGTTGCTTCTGGAGATACTTGGGTCTCTTAACATGAGGGAAAATTTCAGGCTATGAAGCTGTAATTGGCTACTGTTGGGGAATAACTGTCCCTGCTCATGCAGGTGGGTTAGAACTAGATGATCTTGAAGGTGCCTTCCAACCCAAACCCTTCTATGACAATTTGCTTGGATATTGCAATGTTGTGTTTCCATCCAAGTGTGTTCTGTGTGAGTGTTGATTCTGGGAGGCTGCAACCTGGTGTTGCTACTATAGTTTGTTTTGCTGGGTACTTCATGAGGAGAAGTTTTTGGTTTGGTTTGTTGTCATAATGCAGAACATCATCCAGATTGGCACAAAATGCATCTGGTGGGCAGCACAGAGTGGGTTATCAATCATAGTTATAAAAAAAAAGTTAGCATCAGAGTTGGGACTTGGCATTTCTTACTATAGAAACAAATGCTCTAAATTTAGTTGTTCCAAAACCTTCACTGGTTTGGAGCCAAGGCCCATTGTGTCTGAACCACAAATGCTCCTCAGAATGGTGCAAGAAAAAGGAATTTGGGTCAACCATGAGTGCAGAATTCTGAGCTCCTTCATTTCCATGCCTATATGGCTGCTCCAAGTCATCAGTCCCATCACCATCAGGCTGTGTAGCTGGAGTGTGAGCCCAGGGTGCTTCTCCAAGATGAGCTGGGCATCATGCTCTGTGTTCTGAATAAAGAAGTGCATTGGGGGCTAAAATTCCTGCATCTTTGAGACAGGTGGGATAAATTGAGGAGCACATCCTACTTGTTCACTGCAGCAGCAATAACCACAAGTTCAACTGTCAGGGGAGCTTGTTTGTCGTATTGAATATGGGTGTAATGATTATAGGTGGGGGTTCATTTCAAGTAATGTTTTCAAATAGTGGACATGTTTGTTGTGAGCTTTAGATTTTGTCCTGTTTCTAGCTGTATTATGTGAAGCACAAGATGCTTCTAATTCTTGTGATGAGGGAGGCTACATCTTTTTAACTTAAATCAATTTGTCAGCCACTATTTATGTGCTTTATATATGTCTTAAAGGAACACTATAGGTTGCCTCTTACTGTTTAATGAACAAAAGTACCTTTTCTGGAGCTTTCTGTCCATGGGTTCCAAGTTTGTTGTTTAAGGGATGGGTCTAGAAGAGAGATATTCAAAATCTGCATGTAAATACAAATCTTCTACAGGGCAATGGGGTGATATAGAGGATTCACAGAATGGGAGCTTAAGTGCCCAGGGATAATAGCATGAGGAGGACTTACTGGAATAGCAAAAGCTGATCCTAGAAGACAAATGAAGAGAGCTACAGCCTTCATGCTTGTCAGGTCTTGTAGGGGACAGTAGTTCATGGTACAGGGGTACAGATTAGAGGCTTCCTGTCTGCAAGCAAGATGAAAAGAAAACCAGTTAGGATTTGGGCTCTAAAAATGGCTGGTGGAAGGAACCTAGTGGCACCTGTAACTTGCTTCATCTGAAGATCCACAAAATGCCCACACAGTGTCTGGTTATATGCAAGCTTGGGTGTTGGACCAGCTTCTCTAGAGGACACTTTGCTCTTAGTTCTTTTACAGCACTTCATCTGCATGCTGTGGTCACAAACTGGTGGTGGTCCTGAAAGGCAGAGTCAGGAATGCACATGGGTTCAGCCCTGTGAATCTTTGTCCCCTCTTCTGAGGGGTTTCTGCCACTGGGCTCATGTCATCAGGCCTTGGGAATATCTTCCAGTTTCTGGTCCTCCTCAAAGTGAGACCTTGGCATAAAGGTGGGTGCTCAGTTGCTGCCACAACCTCTGCAATGGGCCCTGTAGTGGTCTTGGCCCCCTCTAGAAGCCCTGCAGCTACTCAAGCCCCAGCAGCAGGTGATGCAGCTGCCTGAGGTGCTCAGTCCATGGAGAAGGTGGGAGAAAATGAGGTGGAAAACCTTCCTCAGCTTCTCAGGCATGTGTGCATGAATTGCAAGGCAGAAAGATCATCCCAGTGGCCTCCTCCAGGAAAAGTGCTGCTACAGTTTCCTGTGAGCAGCCCCCCAGATGGCACAGATGGGCTACAGATCCAAGCTTACAAGATATGGTTGATGACCAAAGAAGTTTAGTCTATATGAGTCACTTGGACTCATAGAAGCACAGAATGGTTTGGGTTGGAGGGGACCTTCAAGATCATAGAATAACAGGTTGAAAGGGACCTCAAGGATCATCTGGGCCAACCTTTCTAGGCACTACTCTAGTTTATATGAGGTGACTCAGCTCCCTGTCAAGCTGACTTCAAACTGTCCAATGCGGGGGGAATCCACCACCTCCCTTGGGGGATTTGACTGACCTCATGGTGAAACATTTGCCTCATTTTAGTCCAAAAGGAATCTCCCCCAGAGCAACTTGGGCCCATCATCTAATTCCAACCCCCCTGCATGGGCAGGGACACCTCCCACCAGCCCAGGTTGCTCAGAGCCCCATCTAACCTGCCCTTCAACACTTCCAGGGATGGGGCAGCCACAATGGGGCTTTCAGGTGGAGTGGGCTGGATTAGACAGCTCCAAGGTAGGATCCCCCAGCTGCTGCAGAGAGAAGTACATCCACCTTGAAGAAGCTATTCTAAAAGCAAGCAAATATCCTGCTGTGGAAATGCTGTCACTGTGATCTGCAGAAGAACCTGTAGGAAAACTTCTGCCAGGACTTGGACAGAGTTTCTTTAGGAAGAGGAGCTGCATCTCTGAGGATGGGCTGCATGCAACAGAGCTGCTTTGTCATCTCTTGGTGCATCTGAGGGCCTGCTGAGCATGGCATGGTCCCAGCCTGGGCTTAGTCTGACAGAGGTATATGATGGGGTAACTGAAACCCCTGGGACATCAACAGGTTTTTAAAGATAGAATGTTTGTTCATCTACTTGGTTTGTTGAAACAAGTGCAAAGTAAAAAGTAAAAAGAGCTGGGAAAATGGATCACAAGTTAAATGTCAGTTTATTCTTCAGGGAAGAGGTTTTTTTTTTATTTAAATGTTCATGATGGCTTGTCTTCTGTTTGGAAACCCAAAGGTTGTAACTCAACAGTTCAAGCTTTAGCTGAGATGACTGGTCCTGTCCTTCAGAAAGACTGCTGGGGAGTAGTTTCCACTGTGGAGACTGGAGACTACTGGGTTGGCTCACCTCTCGTGGTTCTGCAGTTGCTGGCAACTTTGCTGTGCACCCCTGGGGATCAGAGAGGCTCCCAGTGAGCTTATCCCTGACAGGAACACACCAGGAGGATGGCAGCCCTTGTGTAGTGTCAGCAGTCCCTTGAAACACCAACCCATAGCTTGATTTTGGATGAGGGGACTTGGAGTGATGGCACCTGGTGTGGCTGCTGGTCCTGCCTGTCCTCAGCTGTGCTGAACCACATGTTGGGCATCATCCAGAGCAGCCACCCAGGAATGTCACCAGGGTTCACTGCAGCTCATTGTTCAGAGCAGCAAGCCTGCATCTGGAATAAAAAATGAGAATTTCCAGACCAGATGAGATGCCAGTTGCAGCCTTTCAAGAAGTCTGTTTTGTTTCTGACTCAGCTTTGTTGTCAGCTGCTGAAACAGCAAACTTCCTGCAGCTGGGACCCAGCAGCTTCTCTTGTATTGAAATGCCCTCCAAAAGTGATTAACTTGCAAAGGCCGGGGCTGAAGGTGAAAAATGCCTCCTGTTTAACAAAAGAAATCATGCAGACTGACCTACTTTCAGCTCCAGTGCTGGCAGAAAATGCTGCACAGGCTTTTGTCATTAGACCTAACTCTAGAAGATGAAGTTGCCCAATCCCCTGCCACCACTAATGAGTCCTCATGTAGTCTGGCCTTTGGAAAAGGGATCTGGAGGATAAGAAGGTCAGCTTTTGAGCTCAGTTTTTCATTGTGTGGGCATGAATGCTCATGTCATGAGGATGAGACACGGTCAATAAGTTTTTGTAAGACCTTGATTCAAGTGAAATGTTTGAAGACACTATGATTTTTTCATAATTATTAAGAAGTTCTACAAGTTTTAGAATGAAGTTTTTCATTCATGTGTTCCCAAAGTGTCACTGAGAAAGCACTTCATGTGATTTTTGTTAAATCACTCCATTGGAACTTCTTTGGACTCTAACCAATTGGGAAGTCCTGTCAATATTGTAAAAGGTTTTGGGTTGGTCCTGTGTCCAGTGTGTCAGCAAGAGATGCTGGTGCCTCCAACCTCACTGGGAAGTGCTGTCAAGATGTGGTCCTTGTAGCCAGGTGGTGATTACAGCAGTGGTGCCCTGAGTGGAGGGAGTTGAGTGGATGAGGGGGGGATGTATGAGCAGGGAAATGGAGAATTCTCTGTGCAACTTCTGCTCTTTCTCTAATCAAAATGCACATGTGATACCCTGAAATTGCAGTGACTGTAACACCTTCCAACCTCCAGGTCTGTTTCAAAAACCCTCCTGAGAGCAGGTGTGTGTACAGGGTGGATTCATGAACAAGCTGTTTCATCTGTATGCTCAGATTAAAAGAAAAGGCTGAGTTGAGGTAGAGATCAGATCTGAGCAAAAGATGATGTTAGAATAAAGAAAATAAATACAAAGCAGATAACTCTTCTTCTCATTCTGTAAATGGCCACTACTGAGGATCCATCCCTCCAGGTGCTACAATTTTACAGAGGCAAAACCCATCAGCCACAAGTCCTTGATGGCTAAAAGCAAAAGAACCCAAACCAACAGGTTTTCAGGATGTGTTAACACAGATTTCAGATAAACCATTCACAATAACCTAATGTAATTGATTGGTCTCTTATGCCTCCTTTCTACTGTTCAATTTGATTTTATTTAGGCTTGGTTTTGGTTTGTTTTTTATTTTGTTCGGAGCCTCTTATAGTTTAAGTCCAGTTTGAGCCAAAAAGAGCTACTTTGGATTTAATTTGAGGAGACTCAAAATGAGACCTTTTTAGTAGGCAGAATTATTTTCTATATTTAATATCAATGGGTGGGTTTTTTCATCTCCCAGAACCTGCATTTCCTTCAAGGTTGCCCTGTTTGCTACAGGTTTTTCACCAGTTCTGCCAACACAGTTGGGAAAGGTTTCTCTGAACCCAGCCCCAGCTTTTCTCTCTCCTTTAGGGGAAAAGAGAAGAGTGAATCTGCTTTTTTTGTGACCTTGCCTGTTGAATTAAGGTTCCTGAACTGATAATTCCAGGAGACTGGGACAAGTGTGGAGAAATCAGGTTGCGCTGTGGTTTCAGCTGGCTGGTTTTATGCTTCTGCAAGAGGCAAGGATTTTGCTTGACTCTTGTTGGTCATCACAGAATAATGATTTTAATTTTTGCAGGATTATTTTATATTTTTATTTTGTTGTTTTATTGAAAATAATGGTTTCTAGGGTAAGATCAAGGTCATCTGCCTCAGCACAGGAACTCTGTGGTATCTTTTCTTACAAAGAACATTTCTTTCTTTTCTAGGCATCAATGTCTGAACTTAGCCTGAAAACAAACAAGGACAGTCTATGTCAGCTATTTCCCAGTAACTGAAAGCAATAAACTGCAGAGGATTAGACTGAAGGCACCCTAAAGTTGAAGCTAAAAATAAAGAAGAAAACAGTACCATAGCAGCAGAAGAGGTGCTCCTCCTTGGGCAGCCACTGATGACCAGGATATCCCTGAGCCTTGCAGTCTTGCTGCTTTTGCTGTGATCTGCTTGGTTGTCTGACCAGGGATTCTCTCAGCAGGTGTGTTTTTCTTGGTTCAGGGAGAAGGAGGCTGATATTCTGTGGGTCTTGGTGAAACTAAAGAAAACAAACTCCTAGGCTTCCATGGGCTGGAATTCTGCTGAATTAATTGAGTCAGAGCAGTCAGTGTTCACAGGCTCTGGGCCAGGGGAGCTCAGCCCTTGTGTGGGAAGGGACATATTTAGTCTTTTGTAGGGAGGGTGGGGGAGCTGGAGGGAGGGAGTGTCATCATTTCAGCCACATTGTCTGGCCCCAGAAGAGCTGAACTAAGGGATCAAGGTAGGGGCAACCACAGGGTGGGCCTGGGAGAAAGCAAAGGACAGAGGATGCCAGTCCCTGCTGCACCTTGCACATGTCAGCCTGTAAAAAGAAGTAAGGCAGAGGAGTGAATAGCCAAGCTCCAAATTAAAAACAGGATCAATTGGAGAGCCTTGCAGAACTCTTAGGAATCAGCTATTTTGAAGCTGTTGCCATGGCTGTGCTGTCTGCTGGGTTGCAGTGGTACAGAGCAGGCTGAGACAAGTGGCAGAACCTCCCCAGGTGGTGCCTGCCTGCAACAGATGCTCTGGAGCTTTGGGGTTTGTCAGGGTTCAGTATTAATGAGTTGAATCCTTTCTTTCTTTTCTTTTCCTTTTATTTCATAAAACTCATCTCTTGGATTGGAATATTTTCTGGGAGGTTCCCAGGTCAGAACCAGTGGAGCAGATGCAGCAGTGGAAGAACAGGGGTGTTGAAGGGCAGGTTGGTTGGGGCTTGGAGCAACCTTGTCTGGGTGTCCCTGCCCATGCAGGGGGGTTGGAATTAGATGAGTTTTTAGGTCACTTCCAACCCAAACCAATCTGTGATTCTGTCTTATGCAGCAAAGTCAGCAGCTCAGGCCTCCAAAGCC